>NW_026776367.1:0-49926 GCF_030936135.1 Gavia stellata | reverse complement strand
TCCACTGGTAACCTCTCAAACGAACCACAAACACTTGGGCTCTGAACTTGTTTAGCCTACTAAAACTTCCAACGTACACAGCCTCTCCTGCTCAATCTGGCCAGAGCTCAACACCGACATTGCGAACGTCCAAGGATTGCTCCTACACTAAAGGTGCCAGCCCTGAAAGCTCTTGCTGGTCCTCATCTCCCACTGGTAACCTCTCAAACGAACCACAAACACTTGGGCTCTGAACTTGTTTAGCCTACTAAAACTTCCAACGTACACAGCCTCTCCTGCTCAATCTGGCCAGAGCTCAACACTGACATTGCGAACGTCCAGCGATTGCTCCTACACTAAAGGTGCCAGCCCTGAAAGCTCTTGCTGGTCCTCATCTCCCACTGGTAACCTCTCAAACGAACCACAAACACTTGGGCTCTGAACTTGTTTAGCCTACTAAAACTTCCAACGTACACAGCCTCTCCTGCTCAATCTGGCCAGAGCTCAACACCGACATTGCGAACGTCCAGGATTGCTCCTACACTAAAGGTGCCAGCCCTGAAAGCTCTTGCTGGTCCTCATCTCCCACTGGTAACCTCTCAAACGAACCACAAACACTTGGGCTCTGAACTTGTTTAGCCTACTAAAACTTCCAACGTACACAGCCTCTCCTGCTCAATCTGGCCAGAGCTCAACACCGAAATTGCGAACGTCCAGCGATTGCTCCTACACTAAAGGTGCCAGCCCTGAAAGCTCTTGCTGGTCCTCATCTCCCACTGGTAACCTCTCAAACGAACCACAAACACTTGGGCTCTGAACTTGTTTAGCCTACTAAAACTTCCAACGTACACCGCCTCTCCTGCTCAATCTGGCCAGAGCTCAACACCGACATTGCGAACGTCCAAGGATTGCTCCTACACTAAAGGTGCCAGCCCTGAAAGCTCTTGCTGGTCCTCATCTCCCACTGGTAACCTCCCAAACGAACCACAAACACTTGGGCTCTGAACTTGTTTAGCCTACTAAAACTTCCAACGTACACAGCCTCTCCTGCTCAATCTGGCCAGAGCTCAACACCGACATTGCGAACGTCCAGCGATTGCTCCTACACTAAAGGTGCCAGCCCTGAAAGCTCTTGCTGGTCCTCATCTCCCACTGGTAACCTCTCAAACGAACCACAAACACTTGGGCTCTGAACTTGTTTAGCCTACTAAAACTTCCAACGTACACAGCCTCTCCTGCTCAATCTGGCCAGAGCTCAACACCGACATTGCGAACGTCCAGCGATTGCTCCTACACTAAAGGTGCCAGCCCTGAAAGCTCTTGCTGGTCCTCATCTCCCACTGGTAACCTCTCAAACGAACCACAAACACTTGGGCTCTGAACTTGTTTAGCCTACTAAAACTTCCAACGTACACAGCCTCTCCTGCTCAATCTGGCCAGAGCTCAACACCGACATTGCGAACGTCCAGCGATTGCTCCTACACTAAAGGTGCCAGCCCTGAAAGCTCTTGCTGGTCCTCATCTCCCACTGGTAACCTCTCAAACGAACCACAAACACTTGGGCTCTGAACTTGTTTACCCTACTAAAACTTCCAACGTACACAGCCTCTCCTGCTCAATCTGGCCAGAGCTCAACACCGACATTGCGAACGTCCAGCGATTGCTCCTACACTAAAGGTGCCAGCCCTGAAAGCTCTTGCTGGTCCTCATCTCCCACTGGTAACCTCCCAAACGAACCACAAACACTTGGCCTCTGAACTTGTTTAGCCTACTAAAACTTCCAACGTACACAGCCTCTCCTGCTCAATCTGGCCAGAGCTCAACACCGAAATTGCGAACGTCCAGCGATTGCTCCTACACTAAAGGTGCCAGCCCTGAAAGCTCTTGCTGGTCCTCATCTCCCACTGGTAACCTCTCAAACGAACCACAAACACTTGGCCTCTGAACTTGTTTAGCCTACTAAAACTTCCAACGTACACAGCCTCTCCTGCTCAATCTGGCCAGAGCTCAACACCGACATTGTGAACGTCCAGCGATTGCTCCTACACTAAAGGTGCCAGCCCTGAAAGCTCTTGCTGGTCCTCATCTCCCACTGGTAACCTCTCAAACGAACCACAAACACTTGGGCTCTGAACTTGTTTAGCCTACTAAAACTTCCAACGTACACAGCCTCTCCTGCTCAATCTGGCCAGAGCTCAACACCGACATTGCGAACGTCCAGCGATTGCTCCTACACTAAAGGTGCCAGCCCTGAAAGCTCTTGCTGGTCCTCATCTCCCACTGGTAACCTCTCAAACGAACCACAAACACTTGGCCTCTGAACTTGTTTAGCCTACTAAAACTTCCAACGTACACAGCCTCTCCTGCTCAATCTGGCCAGAGCTCAACACCGACATTGCGAACGTCCAGCGATTGCTCCTACACTAAAGGTGCCAGCCCTGAAAGCTCTTGCTGGTCCTCATCTCCCACTGGTAACCTCTCAAACGAACCACAAACACTTGGCCTCTGAACTTGTTTAGCCTACTAAAACTTCCAACGTACACAGCCTCTCCTGCTCAATCTGGCCAGAGCTCAACACCGAAATTGCGAACGTCCAAGGATTGCTCCTACACTAAAGGTGCCAGCCCTGAAAGCTCTTGCTGGTCCTCATCTCCCACTGGTAACCTCCCAAACGAACCACAAACACTTGGGCTCTGAACTTGTTTAGCCTACTAAAACTTCCAACGTACACAGCCTCTCCTGCTCAATCTGGCCAGAGCTCAACACCGACATTGCGAACGTCCAGCGATTGCTCCTACACTAAAGGTGCCAGCCCTGAAAGCTCTTGCTGGTCCTCATCTCCCACTGGTAACCTCTCAAACGAACCACAAACACTTGGGCTCTGAACTTGTTTAGCCTACTAAAACTTCCAACGTACACAGCCTCTCCTGCTCAATCTGGCCAGAGCTCAACACCGAAATTGCGAACGTCCAAGGATTGCTCCTACACTAAAGGTGCCAGCCCTGAAAGCTCTTGCTGGTCCTCATCTCCCACTGGTAACCTCCCAAACGAACCACAAACACTTGGCCTCTGAACTTGTTTAGCCTACTAAAACTTCCAACGTACACAGCCTCTCCTGCTCAATCTGGCCAGAGCTCAACACCGAAATTGCGAACGTCCAAGGATTGCTCCTACACTAAAGGTGCCAGCCCTGAAAGCTCTTGCTGGTCCTCATCTCCCACTGGTAACCTCCCAAACGAACCACAAACACTTGGGCTCTGAACTTGTTTAGCCTACTAAAACTTCCAACGTACACAGCCTCTCCTGCTCAATCTGGCCAGAGCTCAACACCGACATTGCGAACGTCCAGCGATTGCTCCTACACTAAAGGTGCCAGCCCTGAAAGCTCTTGCTGGTCCTCATCTCCCACTGGTAACCTCTCAAACGAACCACAAACACTTGGGCTCTGAACTTGTTTAGCCTACTAAAACTTCCAACGTACACAGCCTCTCCTGCTCAATCTGGCCAGAGCTCAACACCGACATTGCGAACGTCCAAGGATTGCTCCTACACTAAAGGTGCCAGCCCTGAAAGCTCTTGCTGGTCCTCATCTCCCACTGGTAACCTCCCAAACGAACCACAAACACTTGGGCTCTGAACTTGTTTAGCCTACTAAAACTTCCAACGTACACAGCCTCTCCTGCTCAATCTGGCCAGAGCTCAACACCGACATTGCGAACGTCCAGCGATTGCTCCTACACTAAAGGTGCCAGCCCTGAAAGCTCTTGCTGGTCCTCATCTCCCACTGGTAACCTCCCAAACGAACCACAAACACTTGGGCTCTGAACTTGTTTAGCCTACTAAAACTTCCAACGTACACAGCCTCTCCTGCTCAATCTGGCCAGAGCTCAACACCGACATTGCGAACGTCCAGCGATTGCTCCTACACTAAAGGTGCCAGCCCTGAAAGCTCTTGCTGGTCCTCATCTCCCACTGGTAACCTCTCAAACGAACCACAAACACTTGGGCTCTGAACTTGTTTAGCCTACTAAAACTTCCAACGTACACAGCCTCTCCTGCTCAATCTGGCCAGAGCTCAACACCGACATTGCGAACGTCCAAGGATTGCTCCTACACTAAAGGTGCCAGCCCTGAAAGCTCTTGCTGGTCCTCATCTCCCACTGGTAACCTCCCAAACGAACCACAAACACTTGGGCTCTGAACTTGTTTAGCCTACTAAAACTTCCAACGTACACAGCCTCTCCTGCTCAATCTGGCCAGAGCTCAACACCGACATTGCGAACGTCCAGCGATTGCTCCTACACTAAAGGTGCCAGCCCTGAAAGCTCTTGCTGGTCCTCATCTCCCACTGGTAACCTCTCAAACGAACCACAAACACTTGGGCTCTGAACTTGTTTAGCCTACTAAAACTTCCAACGTACACAGCCTCTCCTGCTCAATCTGGCCAGAGCTCAACACCGAAATTGCGAACGTCCAAGGATTGCTCCTACACTAAAGGTGCTAGCCCTGAAAGCTCTTGCTGGTCCTCATCTCCCACTGGTAACCTCCCAAACGAACCACAAACACTTGGGCTCTGAACTTGTTTAGCCTACTAAAACTTCCAACGTACACAGCCTCTCCTGCTCAATCTGGCCAGAGCTCAACACCGACATTGCGAACGTCCAGCGATTGCTCCTACACTAAAGGTGCCAGCCCTGAAAGCTCTTGCTGGTCCTCATCTCCCACTGGTAACCTCTCAAACGAACCACAAACACTTGGGCTCTGAACTTGTTTAGCCTACTAAAACTTCCAACGTACACAGCCTCTCCTGCTCAATCTGGCCAGAGCTCAACACCGACATTGCGAACGTCCAGCGATTGCTCCTACACTAAAGGTGCCAGCCCTGAAAGCTCTTGCTGGTCCTCATCTCCCACTGGTAACCTCTCAAACGAACCACAAACACTTGGGCTCTGAACTTGTTTAGCCTACTAAAACTTCCAACGTACACAGCCTCTCCTGCTCAATCTGGCCAGAGCTCAACACCGACATTGCGAACGTCCAGCGATTGCTCCTACACTAAAGGTGCCAGCCCTGAAAGCTCTTGCTGGTCCTCATCTCCCACTGGTAACCTCTCAAACGAACCACAAACACTTGGGCTCTGAACTTGTTTAGCCTACTAAAACTTCCAACGTACACAGCCTCTCCTGCTCAATCTGGCCAGAGCTCAACACCGAAATTGCGAACGTCCAAGGATTGCTCCTACACTAAAGGTGCCAGCCCTGAAAGCTCTTGCTGGTCCTCATCTCCCACTGGTAACCTCCCAAACGAACCACAAACACTTGGGCTCTGAACTTGTTTAGCCTACTAAAACTTCCAACGTACACAGCCTCTCCTGCTCAATCTGACCAGAGCTCAACACCGACATTGCGAACGTCCAGCGATTGCTCCTACACTAAAGGTGCCAGCCCTGAAAGCTCTTGCTGGTCCTCATCTCCCACTGGTAACCTCTCAAACGAACCACAAACACTTGGGCTCTGAACTTGTTTAGCCTACTAAAACTTCCAACGTACACAGCCTCTCCTGCTCAATCTGGCCAGAGCTCAACACCGACATTGCGAACGTCCAAGGATTGCTCCTACACTAAAGGTGCCAGCCCTGAAAGCTCTTGCTGGTCCTCATCTCCCACTGGTAACCTCTCAAACGAACCACAAACACTTGGGCTCTGAACTTGTTTAGCCTACTAAAACTTCCAACGTACACAGCCTCTCCTGCTCAATCTGGCCAGAGCTCAACACTGACATTGCGAACGTCCAGCGATTGCTCCTACACTAAAGGTGCCAGCCCTGAAAGCTCTTGCTGGTCCTCATCTCCCACTGGTAACCTCTCAAACGAACCACAAACACTTGGGCTCTGAACTTGTTTAGCCTACTAAAACTTCCAACGTACACAGCCTCTCCTGCTCAATCTGGCCAGAGCTCAACACCGACATTGCGAACGTCCAGGGATTGCTCCTACACTAAAGGTGCCAGCCCTGAAAGCTCTTGCTGGTCCTCATCTCCCACTGGTAACCTCTCAAACGAACCACAAACACTTGGGCTCTGAACTTGTTTAGCCTACTAAAACTTCCAACGTACACAGCCTCTCCTGCTCAATCTGGCCAGAGCTCAACACCGAAATTGCGAACGTCCAGCGATTGCTCCTACACTAAAGGTGCCAGCCCTGAAAGCTCTTGCTGGTCCTCATCTCCCACTGGTAACCTCTCAAACGAACCACAAACACTTGGGCTCTGAACTTGTTTAGCCTACTAAAACTTCCAACGTACACCGCCTCTCCTGCTCAATCTGGCCAGAGCTCAACACCGACATTGCGAACGTCCAAGGATTGCTCCTACACTAAAGGTGCCAGCCCTGAAAGCTCTTGCTGGTCCTCATCTCCCACTGGTAACCTCCCAAACGAACCACAAACACTTGGGCTCTGAACTTGTTTAGCCTACTAAAACTTCCAACGTACACAGCCTCTCCTGCTCAATCTGGCCAGAGCTCAACACCGACATTGCGAACGTCCAGCGATTGCTCCTACACTAAAGGTGCCAGCCCTGAAAGCTCTTGCTGGTCCTCATCTCCCACTGGTAACCTCTCAAACGAACCACAAACACTTGGCCTCTGAACTTGTTTAGCCTACTAAAACTTCCAACGTACACAGCCTCTCCTGCTCAATCTGGCCAGAGCTCAACACCGACATTGCGAACGTCCAGCGATTGCTCCTACACTAAAGGTGCCAGCCCTGAAAGCTCTTGCTGGTCCTCATCTCCCACTGGTAACCTCTCAAACGAACCACAAACACTTGGGCTCTGAACTTGTTTAGCCTACTAAAACTTCCAACGTACACAGCCTCTCCTGCTCAATCTGGCCAGAGCTCAACACCGACATTGCGAACGTCCAGCGATTGCTCCTACACTAAAGGTGCCAGCCCTGAAAGCTCTTGCTGGTCCTCATCTCCCACTGGTAACCTCTCAAACGAACCACAAACACTTGGGCTCTGAACTTGTTTAGCCTACTAAAACTTCCAACGTACACAGCCTCTCCTGCTCAATCTGGCCAGAGCTCAACACCGACATTGCGAACGTCCAGCGATTGCTCCTACACTAAAGGTGCCAGCCCTGAAAGCTCTTGCTGGTCCTCATCTCCCACTGGTAACCTCCCAAACGAACCACAAACACTTGGCCTCTGAACTTGTTTAGCCTACTAAAACTTCCAACGTACACAGCCTCTCCTGCTCAATCTGGCCAGAGCTCAACACCGAAATTGCGAACGTCCAGCGATTGCTCCTACACTAAAGGTGCCAGCCCTGAAAGCTCTTGCTGGTCCTCATCTCCCACTGGTAACCTCTCAAACGAACCACAAACACTTGGCCTCTGAACTTGTTTAGCCTACTAAAACTTCCAACGTACACAGCCTCTCCTGCTCAATCTGGCCAGAGCTCAACACCGACATTGTGAACGTCCAGCGATTGCTCCTACACTAAAGGTGCCAGCCCTGAAAGCTCTTGCTGGTCCTCATCTCCCACTGGTAACCTCTCAAACGAACCACAAACACTTGGGCTCTGAACTTGTTTAGCCTACTAAAACTTCCAACGTACACAGCCTCTCCTGCTCAATCTGGCCAGAGCTCAACACCGACATTGCGAACGTCCAGCGATTGCTCCTACACTAAAGGTGCCAGCCCTGAAAGCTCTTGCTGGTCCTCATCTCCCACTGGTAACCTCTCAAACGAACCACAAACACTTGGCCTCTGAACTTGTTTAGCCTACTAAAACTTCCAACGTACACAGCCTCTCCTGCTCAATCTGGCCAGAGCTCAACACCGACATTGCGAACGTCCAGCGATTGCTCCTACACTAAAGGTGCCAGCCCTGAAAGCTCTTGCTGGTCCTCATCTCCCACTGGTAACCTCTCAAACGAACCACAAACACTTGGGCTCTGAACTTGTTTAGCCTACTAAAACTTCCAACGTACACAGCCTCTCCTGCTCAATCTGGCCAGAGCTCAACACCGAAATTGCGAACGTCCAAGGATTGCTCCTACACTAAAGGTGCCAGCCCTGAAAGCTCTTGCTGGTCCTCATCTCCCACTGGTAACCTCCCAAACGAACCACAAACACTTGGGCTCTGAACTTGTTTAGCCTACTAAAACTTCCAACGTACACAGCCTCTCCTGCTCAATCTGGCCAGAGCTCAACACCGACATTGCGAACGTCCAGCGATTGCTCCTACACTAAAGGTGCCAGCCCTGAAAGCTCTTGCTGGTCCTCATCTCCCACTGGTAACCTCTCAAACGAACCACAAACACTTGGGCTCTGAACTTGTTTAGCCTACTAAAACTTCCAACGTACACAGCCTCTCCTGCTCAATCTGGCCAGAGCTCAACACCGAAATTGCGAACGTCCAAGGATTGCTCCTACACTAAAGGTGCCAGCCCTGAAAGCTCTTGCTGGTCCTCATCTCCCACTGGTAACCTCCCAAACGAACCACAAACACTTGGCCTCTGAACTTGTTTAGCCTACTAAAACTTCCAACGTACACAGCCTCTCCTGCTCAATCTGGCCAGAGCTCAACACCGAAATTGCGAACGTCCAAGGATTGCTCCTACACTAAAGGTGCCAGCCCTGAAAGCTCTTGCTGGTCCTCATCTCCCACTGGTAACCTCCCAAACGAACCACAAACACTTGGGCTCTGAACTTGTTTAGCCTACTAAAACTTCCAACGTACACAGCCTCTCCTGCTCAATCTGGCCAGAGCTCAACACCGAAATTGCGAACGTCCAGCGATTGCTCCTACACTAAAGGTGCCAGCCCTGAAAGCTCTTGCTGGTCCTCATCTCCCACTGGTAACCTCCCAAACGAACCACAAACACTTGGGCTCTGAACTTGTTTAGCCTACTAAAACTTCCAACGTACACAGCCTCTCCTGCTCAATCTGGCCAGAGCTCAACACCAACATTGCGAACGTCCAGCGATTGCTCCTACACTAAAGGTGCCAGCCCTGAAAGCTCTTGCTGGTCCTCATCTCCCACTGGTAACCTCTCAAACGAACCACAAACACTTGGCCTCTGAACTTGTTTAGCCTACTAAAACTTCCAACGTACACAGCCTCTCCTGCTCAATCTGGCCAGAGCTCAACACCGACATTGCGAACGTCCAAGGATTGCTCCTACACTAAAGGTGCCAGCCCTGAAAGCTCCTGCTGGTCCTCATCTCCCACTGGTAACCTCTCAAACGAACCACAAACACTTGGCCTCTGAACTTGTTTAGCCTACTAAAACTTCCAACGTACACAGCCTCTCCTGCTCAATCTGGCCAGAGCTCAACACCGACATTGCGAACGTCCAGCGATTGCTCCTACACTAAAGGTGCCAGCCCTGAAAGCTCTTGCTGGTCCTCATCTCCCACTGGTAACCTCTCAAACGAACCACAAACACTTGGCCTCTGAACTTGTTTAGCCTACTAAAACTTCCAACGTACACAGCCTCTCCTGCTCAATCTGGCCAGAGCTCAACTCCGAAATTGCGAACGTCCAGGGATTGCTCCTACACTAAAGGTGCCAGCCCTGAAAGCTCTTGCTGGTCCTCATCTCCCACTGGTAACCTCCCAAACGAACCACAAACACTTGGGCTCTGAACTTGTTTAGCCTACTAAAACTTCCAACGTACACAGCCTCTCCTGCTCAATCTGGCCAGAGCTCAACACCGACATTGCGAACGTCCAGCGATTGCTCCTACACTAAAGGTGCCAGCCCTGAAAGCTCTTGCTGGTCCTCATCTCCCACTGGTAACCTCTCAAACGAACCACAAACACTTGGGCTCTGAACTTGTTTAGCCTACTAAAACTTCCAACGTACACAGCCTCTCCTGCTCAATCTGGCCAGAGCTCAACACCGACATTGCGAACGTCCAAGGATTGCTCCTACACTAAAGGTGCCAGCCCTGAAAGCTCTTGCTGGTCCTCATCTCCCACTGGTAACCTCTCAAACGAACCACAAACACTTGGCCTCTGAACTTGTTTAGCCTACTAAAACTTCCAACGTACACAGCCTCTCCTGCTCAATCTGGCCAGAGCTCAACACCGACATTGCGAACGTCCAGCGATTGCTCCTACACTAAAGGTGCCAGCCCTGAAAGCTCTTGCTGGTCCTCATCTCCCACTGGTAACCTCCCAAACGAACCACAAACACTTGGCCTCTGAACTTGTTTAGCCTACTAAAACTTCCAACGTACACAGCCTCTCCTGCTCAATCTGGCCAGAGCTCAACATGACATTGCGAACGTCCAAGGATTGCTCCTACACTAAAGGTGCCAGCCCTGAAAGCTCTTGCTGGTCCTCATCTCCCACTGGTAACCTCTCAAACGAACCACAAACACTTGGCCTCTGAACTTGTTTAGCCTACTAAAACTTCCAACGTACACAGCCTCTCCTGCTCAATCTGGCCAGAGCTCAACACCGACATTGCGAACGTCCAGCGATTGCTCCTACACTAAAGGTGCCAGCCCTGAAAGCTCTTGCTGGTCCTCATCTCCCACTGGTAACCTCTCAAACGAACCACAAACACTTGGCCTCTGAACTTGTTTAGCCTACTAAAACTTCCAACGTACACAGCCTCTCCTGCTCAATCTGGCCAGAGCTCAACTCCGAAATTGCGAACGTCCAGGGATTGCTCCTACACTAAAGGTGCCAGCCCTGAAAGCTCTTGCTGGTCCTCATCTCCCACTGGTAACCTCCCAAACGAACCACAAACACTTGGGCTCTGAACTTGTTTAGCCTACTAAAACTTCCAACGTACACAGCCTCTCCTGCTCAATCTGGCCAGAGCTCAACACCGACATTGCGAACGTCCAGCGATTGCTCCTACACTAAAGGTGCCAGCCCTGAAAGCTCTTGCTGGTCCTCATCTCCCACTGGTAACCTCTCAAACGAACCACAAACACTTGGCCTCTGAACTTGTTTAGCCTACTAAAACTTCCAACGTACACAGCCTCTCCTGCTCAATCTGGCCAGAGCTCAACACCGACATTGCGAACGTCCAAGGATTGCTCCTACACTAAAGGTGCCAGCCCTGAAAGCTCTTGCTGGTCCTCATCTCCCACTGGTAACCTCTCAAACGAACCACAAACACTTGGGCTCTGAACTTGTTTAGCCTACTAAAACTTCCAACGTACACAGCCTCTCCTGCTCAATCTGGCCAGAGCTCAACACCGACATTGCGAACGTCCAGCGATTGCTCCTACACTAAAGGTGCCAGCCCTGAAAGCTCTTGCTGGTCCTCATCTCCCACTGGTAACCTCCCAAACGAACCACAAACACTTGGCCTCTGAACTTGTTTAGCCTACTAAAACTTCCAACGTACACAGCCTCTCCTGCTCAATCTGGCCAGAGCTCAACACCGAAATTGCGAACGTCCAAGGATTGCTCCTACACTAAAGGTGCCAGCCCTGAAAGCTCTTGCTGGTCCTCATCTCCCACTGGTAACCTCTCAAACGAACCACAAACACTTGGCCTCTGAACTTGTTTAGCCTACTAAAACTTCCAACGTACACAGCCTCTCCTGCTCAATCTGGCCAGAGCTCAACACCGAAATTGCGAACGTCCAGCGATTGCTCCTACACTAAAGGTGCCAGCCCTGAAAGCTCTTGCTGGTCCTCATCTCCCACTGGTAACCTCTCAAACGAACCACAAACACTTGGGCTCTGAACTTGTTTAGCCTACTAAAACTTCCAACGTACACAGCCTCTCCTGCTCAATCTGGCCAGAGCTCAACACCGAAATTGCGAACGTCCAGCGATTGCTCCTACACTAAAGGTGCCAGCCCTGAAAGCTCTTGCTGGTCCTCATCTCCCACTGGTAACCTCTCAAACGAACCACAAACACTTGGGCTCTGAACTTGTTTAGCCTACTAAAACTTCCAACGTACACAGCCTCTCCTGCTCAATCTGGCCAGAGCTCAACTCCGAAATTGCGAACGTCCAGCGATTGCTCCTACACTAAAGGTGCCAGCCCTGAAAGCTCTTGCTGGTCCTCATCTCCCACTGGTAACCTCTCAAACGAACCACAAACACTTGGGCTCTGAACTTGTTTAGCCTACTAAAACTTCCAACGTACACAGCCTCTCCTGCTCAATCTGGCCAGAGCTCAACACCGACATTGCGAACGTCCAAGGATTGCTCCTACACTAAAGGTGCCAGCCCTGAAAGCTCTTGCTGGTCCTCATCTCCCACTGGTAACCTCCCAAACGAACCACAAACACTTGGCCTCTGAACTTGTTTAGCCTACTAAAACTTCCAACGTACACAGCCTCTCCTGCTCAATCTGGCCAGAGCTCAACACCGACATTGCGAACGTCCAAGGATTGCTCCTACACTAAAGGTGCCAGCCCTGAAAGCTCTTGCTGGTCCTCATCTCCCACTGGTAACCTCTCAAACGAACCACAAACACTTGGGCTCTGAACTTGTTTACCCTACTAAAACTTCCAACGTACACAGCCTCTCCTGCTCAATCTGGCCAGAGCTCAACACCGACATTGCGAACGTCCAGCGATTGCTCCTACACTAAAGGTGCCAGCCCTGAAAGCTCTTGCTGGTCCTCATCTCCCACTGGTAACCTCTCAAACGAACCACAAACACTTGGGCTCTGAACTTGTTTAGCCTACTAAAACTTCCAACGTACACAGCCTCTCCTGCTCAATCTGGCCAGAGCTCAACACCGAAATTGCGAACGTCCAGCGATTGCTCCTACACTAAAGGTGCCAGCCCTGAAAGCTCTTGCTGGTCCTCATCTCCCACTGGTAACCTCTCAAACGAACCAAAAACACTTGGCCTCTGAACTTGTTTAGCCTACTAAAACTTCCAACGTACACAGCCTCTCCTGCTCAATCTGGCCAGAGCTCAACTCCGAAATTGCGAACGTCCAGCGATTGCTCCTACACTAAAGGTGCCAGCCCTGAAAGCTCTTGCTGGTCCTCATCTCCCACTGGTAACCTCTCAAACGAACCACAAACACTTGGGCTCTGAACTTGTTTAGCCTACTAAAACTTCCAACGTACACAGCCTCTCCTGCTCAATCTGGCCAGAGCTCAACACCGACATTGCGAACGTCCAAGGATTGCTCCTACACTAAAGGTGCCAGCCCTGAAAGCTCTTGCTGGTCCTCATCTCCCACTGGTAACCTCCCAAACGAACCACAAACACTTGGGCTCTGAACTTGTTTAGCCTACTAAAACTTCCAACGTACACAGCCTCTCCTGCTCAATCTGGCCAGAGCTCAACACCGACATTGCGAACGTCCAGCGATTGCTCCTACACTAAAGGTGCCAGCCCTGAAAGCTCTTGCTGGTCCTCATCTCCCACTGGTAACCTCTCAAACGAACCACAAACACTTGGCCTCTGAACTTGTTTAGCCTACTAAAACTTCCAACGTACACAGCCTCTCCTGCTCAATCTGGCCAGAGCTCAACACCGACATTGCGAACGTCCAGCGATTGCTCCTACACTAAAGGTGCCAGCCCTGAAAGCTCTTGCTGGTCCTCATCTCCCACTGGTAACCTCCCAAACGAACCACAAACAATTGGGCTCTGAACTTGTTTAGCCTACTAAAACTTCCAACGTACACAGCCTCTCCTGCTCAATCTGGCCAGAGCTCAACACCGACATTGCGAACGTCCAAGGATTGCTCCTACACTAAAGGTGCCAGCTCTGAAAGCTCTTGCTGGTCCTCATCTCCCACTGGTAACCTCTCAAACGAACCACAAACACTTGGGCTCTGAACTTGTTTAGCCTACTAAAACTTCCAACGTACACAGCCTCTCCTGCTCAATCTGGCCAGAGCTCAACACCGACATTGCGAACGTCCAGCGATTGCTCCTACACTAAAGGTGCCAGCCCTGAAAGCTCTTGCTGGTCCTCATCTCCCACTGGTAACCTCTCAAACGAACCACAAACACTTGGGCTCTGAACTTGTTTAGCCTACTAAAACTTCCAACGTACACAGCCTCTCCTGCTCAATCTGGCCAGAGCTCAACACCGACATTGCGAACGTCCAGCGATTGCTCCTACACTAAAGGTGCCAGCCCTGAAAGCTCTTGCTGGTCCTCATCTCCCACTGGTAACCTCTCAAACGAACCACAAACACTTGGCCTCTGAACTTGTTTAGCCTACTAAAACTTCCAACGTACACAGCCTCTCCTGCTCAATCTGGCCAGAGCTCAACACCGACATTGCGAACGTCCAAGGATTGCTCCTACACTAAAGGTGCCAGCCCTGAAAGCTCTTGCTGGTCCTCATCTCCCACTGGTAACCTCCCAAACGAACCACAAACACTTGGCCTCTGAACTTGTTTAGCCTACTAAAACTTC
This sequence comes from Gavia stellata, assembly GCF_030936135.1. Taxonomy (NCBI): domain Eukaryota; kingdom Metazoa; phylum Chordata; class Aves; order Gaviiformes; family Gaviidae; genus Gavia; species Gavia stellata. The sequence continues at coordinate 35,571 of NW_026776367.1, read as the reverse complement.
CAACGTACACAGCCTCTCCTGCTCAATCTGGCCAGAGCTCAACACCGACATTGCGAACGTCCAGCGATTGCTCCTACACTAAAGGTGCCAGCCCTGAAAGCTCTTGCTGGTCCTCATCTCCCACTGGTAACCTCTCAAACGAACCACAAACACTTGGCCTCTGAACTTGTTTAGCCTACTAAAACTTCCAACGTACACAGCCTCTCCTGCTCAATCTGGCCAGAGCTCAACACCGACATTGCGAACGTCCAGCGATTGCTCCTACACTAAAGGTGCCAGCCCTGAAAGCTCTTGCTGGTCCTCATCTCCCACTGGTAACCTCTCAAACGAACCACAAACACTTGGCCTCTGAACTTGTTTAGCCTACTAAAACTTCCAACGTACACAGCCTCTCCTGCTCAATCTGACCAGAGCTCAACACCGACATTGCGAACGTCCAGCGATTGCTCCTACACTAAAGGTGCCAGCCCTGAAAGCTCTTGCTGGTCCTCATCTCCCACTGGTAACCTCTCAAACGAACCACAAACACTTGGGCTCTGAACTTGTTTAGCCTACTAAAACTTCCAACGTACACAGCCTCTCCTGCTCAATCTGGCCAGAGCTCAACACCGACATTGCGAACGTCCAAGGATTGCTCCTACACTAAAGGTGCCAGCCCTGAAAGCTCTTGCTGGTCCTCATCTCCCACTGGTAACCTCTCAAACGAACCACAAACACTTGGGCTCTGAACTTGTTTAGCCTACTAAAACTTCCAACGTACACAGCCTCTCCTGCTCAATCTGGCCAGAGCTCAACACCGACATTGCGAACGTCCAGCGATTGCTCCTACACTAAAGGTGCCAGCCCTGAAAGCTCTTGCTGGTCCTCATCTCCCACTGGTAACCTCCCAAACGAACCACAAACACTTGGCCTCTGAACTTGTTTAGCCTACTAAAACTTCCAACGTACACAGCCTCTCCTGCTCAATCTGGCCAGAGCTCAACACCGACATTGCGAACGTCCAGCGATTGCTCCTACATTAAAGGTGCCAGCCCTGAAAGCTCTTGCTGGTCCTCATCTCCCACTGGTAACCTCTCAAACGAACCACAAACACTTGGGCTCTGAACTTGTTTAGCCTACTAAAACTTCCAACATACACAGCCTCTCCTGCTCAATCTGGCCAGAGCTCAACACCGAAATTGCGAACGTCCAGCGATTGCTCCTACACTAAAGGTGCCAGCCCTGAAAGCTCTTGCTGGTCCTCATCTCCCACTGGTAACCTCTCAAACGAACCACAAACACTTGGCCTCTGAACTTGTTTAGCCTACTAAAACTTCCAACGTACACAGCCTCTCCTGCTCAATCTGGCCAGAGCTCAACACCGAAATTGCGAACGTCCAGCGATTGCTCCTACACTAAAGGTGCCAGCCCTGAAAGCTCTTGCTGGTCCTCATCTCCCACTGGTAACCTCAAACGAACCAAAAACACTTGGCCTCTGAACTTGTTTAGCCTACTAAAACTTCCAACGTACACAGCCTCTCCTGCTCAATCTGGCCAGAGCTCAACTCCGAAATTGCGAACGTCCAGCGATTGCTCCTACACTAAAGGTGCCAGCCCTGAAAGCTCTTGCTGGTCCTCATCTCCCACTGGTAACCTCTCAAACGAACCACAAACACTTGGGCTCTGAACTTGTTTAGCCTACTAAAACTTCCAACGTACACAGCCTCTCCTGCTCAATCTGGCCAGAGCTCAACACCGAAATTGCGAACGTCCAAGGATTGCTCCTACACTAAAGGTGCCAGCCCTGAAAGCATCTTGCTGGTCCTCATCTCCCACTGGTAACCTCCCAAACGAACCACAAACACTTGGCCTCTGAACTTGTTTAGCCTACTAAAACTTCCAACGTACACAGCCTCTCCTGCTCAATCTGGCCAGAGCTCAACACCGACATTGCGAACGTCCAGCGATTGCTCCTACACTAAAGGTGCCAGCCCTGAAAGCTCTTGCTGGTCCTCATCTCCCACTGGTAACCTCTCAAACGAACCACAAACACTTGGCCTCTGAACTTGTTTAGCCTACTAAAACTTCCAACGTACACAGCCTCTCCTGCTCAATCTGGCCAGAGCTCAACACCGACATTGCGAACGTCCAAGGATTGCTCCTACACTAAAGGTGCCAGCCCTGAAAGCTCTTGCTGGTCCTCATCTCCCACTGGTAACCTCTCAAACGGACCACAAACACTTGGGCTCTGAACTTGTTTAGCCTACTAAAACTTCCAACGTACACAGCCTCTCCTGCTCAATCTGGCGAGAGCTCAACACCGAAATTGCGAACGTCCAGCGATTGCTCCTACACTAAAGGTGCCAGCCCTGAAAGCTCTTGCTGGTCCTCATCTCCCACTGGTAACCTCTCAAACGAACCACAAACACTTGGGCTCTGAACTTGTTTAGCCTACTAAAACTTCCAATGTACACAGCCTCTCCTGCTCAATCTGGCCAGAGCTCAACACCGAAATTGCGAACGTCCAGCGATTGCTCCTACACTAAAGGTGCCAGCCCTGAAAACTCTTGCTGGTCCTCATCTCCCACTGGTAACCTCTCAAACGAACCACAAACACTTGGGCTCTGAACTTGTTTAGCCTACTAAAACTTCCAACGTACACAGCCTCTCCTGCTCAATCTGGCCAGAGCTCAACACCGAAATTGCGAACGTCCAAGGATTGCTCCTACACTAAAGGTGCCAGCCCTGAAAGCTCTTGCTGGTCCTCATCTCCCACTGGTAACCTCTCAAACGAACCACAAACACTTGGGCTCTGAACTTGTTTAGCCTACTAAAACTTCCAACGTACACAGCCTCTCCTGCTCAATCTGGCCAGAGCTCAACACCGACATTGCGAACGTCCAGCGATTGCTCCTACACTAAAGGTGCCAGCCCTGAAAGCTCTTGCTGGTCCTCATCTCCCACTGGTAACCTCTCAAACGAACCACAAACACTTGGGCTCTGAACTTGTTTAGCCTACTAAAACTTCCAACGTACACAGCCTCTCCTGCTCAATCTGACCAGAGCTCAACACCGACATTGCGAACGTCCAGCGATTGCTCCTACACTAAAGGTGCCAGCCCTGAAAGCTCTTGCTGGTCCTCATCTCCCACTGGTAACCTCTCAAACGAACCACAAACACTTGGCCTCTGAACTTGTTTAGCCTACTAAAACTTCCAACGTACACAGCCTCTCCTGCTCAATCTGGCCAGAGCTCAACACCGACATTGCGAACGTCCAAGGATTGCTCCTACACTAAAGGTGCCAGCCCTGAAAGCTCTTGCTGGTCCTCATCTCCCACTGGTAACCTCTCAAACGAACCACAAACACTTGGCTCTGAACTTGTTTACCCTACTAAAACTTCCAACGTACACAGCCTCTCCTGCTCAATCTGGCCAGAGCTCAACACCGACATTGCGAACGTCCAGCGATTGCTCCTACACTAAAGGTGCCAGCCCTGAAAGCTCTTGCTGGTCCTCATCTCCCACTGGTAACCTCTCAAACGAACCACAAACACTTGGCCTCTGAACTTGTTTAGCCTACTAAAACTTCCAACGTACACAGCCTCTCCTGCTCAATCTGGCCAGAGCTCAACACCGACATTGCGAACGTCCAGCGATTGCTCCTACATTAAAGGTGCCAGCCCTGAAAGCTCTTGCTGGTCCTCATCTCCCACTGGTAACCTCTCAAACGAACCACAAACACTTGGCCTCTGAACTTGTTTAGCCTACTAAAACTTCCAACGTACACAGCCTCTCCTGCTCAATCTGGCCAGAGCTCAACACCGAAATTGCGAACGTCCAGCGATTGCTCCTACACTAAAGGTGCCAGCCCTGAAAGCTCTTGCTGGTCCTCATCTCCCACTGGTAACCTCCCAAACGAACCACAAACACTTGGGCTCTGAACTTGTTTAGCCTACTAAAACTTCCAACGTACACAGCCTCTCCTGCTCAATCTGGCCAGAGCTCAACACCGAAATTGCGAACGTCCAGCGATTGCTCCTACACTAAAGGTGCCAGCCCTGAAAGCTCTTGCTGGTCCTCATCTCCCACTGGTAACCTCTCAAACGAACCAAAACCACTTGGCCTCTGAACTTGTTTAGCCTACTAAAACTTCCAACGTACACAGCCTCTCCTGCTCAATCTGGCCAGAGCTCAACTCCGAAATTGCGAACGTCCAGCGATTGCTCCTACACTAAAGGTGCCAGCCCTGAAAGCTCTTGCTGGTCCTCATCTCCCACTGGTAACCTCTCAAACGAACCACAAACACTTGGGCTCTGAACTTGTTTAGCCTACTAAAACTTCCAACGTACACAGCCTCTCCTGCTCAATCTGGCCAGAGCTCAACACCGACATTGCGAACGTCCAAGGATTGCTCCTACACTAAAGGTGCCAGCCCTGAAAGCTCTTGCTGGTCCTCATCTCCCACTGGTAACCTCTCAAACGAACCACAAACACTTGGCCTCTGAACTTGTTTAGCCTACTAAAACTTCCAACGTACACAGCCTCTCCTGCTCAATCTGGCCAGAGCTCAACACCGAAATTGCGAACGTCCAAGGATTGCTCCTACACTAAAGGTGCCAGCCCTGAAAGCTCTTGCTGGTCCTCATCTCCCACTGGTAACCTCCCAAACGAACCACAAACACTTGGGCTCTGAACTTGTTTATCCTACTAAAACTTCCAACGTACACAGCCTCTCCTGCTCAATCTGGCCAGAGCTCAACACCGACATTGCGAACGTCCAGCAATTGCTCCTACACTAAAGGTGCCAGCCCTGAAAGCTCTTGCTGGTCCTCATCTCCCACTGGTAACCTCTCAAACGAACCACAAACACTTGGCCTCTGACCTTGTTTAGCCTACTAAAACTTCCAACGTACACAGCCTCTCCTGCTCAATCTGGCCAGAGCTCAACACCGACATTGCGAACGTCCAAGGATTGCTCCTACACTAAAGGTGCCAGCCCTGAAAGCTCTTGCTGGTCCTCATCTCCCACTGGTAACCTCTCAAACGAACCACAAACACTTGGGCTCTGAACTTGTTTAGCCTACTAAAACTTCCAACGTACACAGCCTCTCCTGCTCAATCTGGCCAGAGCTCAACACCGACATTGCGAACGTCCAGCGATTGCTCCTACACTAAAGGTGCCAGCCCTGAAAGCTCTTGCTGGTCCTCATCTCCCACTGGTAACCTCTCAAACGAACCACAAACACTTGGGCTCTGAACTTGTTTAGCCTACTAAAACTTCCAATGTACACAGCCTCTCCTGCTCAATCTGGCCAGAGCTCAACACCGAAATTGCGAACGTCCAAGGATTGCTCCTACACTAAAGGTGCCAGCCCTGAAAGCTCTTGCTGGTCCTCATCTCCCACTGGTAACCTCTCAAACGAACCACAAACACTTGGCCTCTGAACTTGTTTAGCCTACTAAAACTTCCAACGTACACAGCCTCTCCTGCTCAATCTGGCCAGAGCTCAACACCGAAATTGCGAACGTCCAAGGATTGCTCCTACACTAAAGGTGCCAGCCCTGAAAGCTCTTGCTGGTCCTCATCTCCCACTGGTAACCTCCCAAACGAACCACAAACACTTGGGCTCTGAACTTGTTTAGCCTACTAAAACTTCCAACGTACACAGCCTCTCCTGCTCAATCTGGCCAGAGCTCAACACCGACATTGCGAACGTCCAGCGATTGCTCCTACACTAAAGGTGCCAGCCCTGAAAGCTCTTGCTGGTCCTCATCTCCCACTGGTAACCTCTCAAACGAACCACAAACACTTGGCCTCTGAACTTGTTTAGCCTACTAAAACTTCCAACGTACACAGCCTCTCCTGCTCAATCTGGCCAGAGCTCAACACCGAAATTGCGAACGTCCAAGGATTGCTCCTACACTAAAGGTGCCAGCCCTGAAAGCTCTTGCTGGTCCTCATCTCCCACTGGTAACCTCTCAAACGAACCACAAACACTTGGGCTCTGAACTTGTTTAGCCTACTAAAACTTCCAACGTACACAGCCTCTCCTGCTCAATCTGGCCAGAGCTCCACACCGAAATTGTGAACGTCCAGGGATTGCTCCTACACTAAAGGTGCCAGCCCTGAAAGCTCTTGCTGGTCCTCATCTCCCACTGGTAACCTCGCAAACGAACCACAAACACTTGGGCTCTGAACTTGTTTAGCCTACTAAAACTTCCAACGTACACAGCCTCTCCTGCTCAATCTGGCCAGAGCTCAACACCGAAATTGCGAACGTCCAAGGATTGCTCCTACACTAAAGGTGCCAGCCCTGAAAGCTCTTGCTGGTCCTCATCTCCCACTGGTAACCTCTCAAACGAACCACAAACACTTGGCCTCTGAACTTGTTTAGCCCACTAAAACTTCCAACGTACACAGCCTCTCCTGCTCAATCTGGCCAGAGCTCAACACCGACATTGCGAACGTCCAAGGATTGCTCCTACACTAAAGGTGCCAGCCCTGAAAGCTCTTGCTGGTCCTCATCTCCCACTGGTAACCTCTCAAACGAACCACAAACACTTGGCCTCTGAACTTGTTTAGCCTACTAAAACTTCCAACGTACACAGCCTCTCCTGCTCAATCTGGCCAGAGCTCAACACCGACATTGCGAACGTCCAAGGATTGCTCCTACACTAAAGGTGCCAGCCCTGAAAGCTCTTGCTGGTCCTCATCTCCCACTGGTAACCTCTCAAACGAACCACAAACACTTGGGCTCTGAACTTGTTTAGCCTACTAAAACTTCCAACGTACACAGCCTCTCCTGCTCAATCTGGCCAGAGCTCCACACCGAAATTGTGAACGTCCAGGGACTGCTCCTACACTAAAGGTGCCAGCCCTGAAAGCTCTTGCTGGTCCTCATCTCCCACTGGTAACCTCTCAAACGAACCACAAACACTTGGCCTCTGAACTTGTTTAGCCCACTAAAACTTCCAACGTACACAGCCTCTCCTGCTCAATCTGGCCAGAGCTCAACACCGAAATTGCGAACGTCCAAGGATTGCTCCTACACTAAAGGTGCCAGCCCTGAAAGCTCTTGCTGGTCCTCATCTCCCACTGGTAACCTCTCAAACGAACCACAAACACTTGGGCTCTGAACTTGTTTAGCCTACTAAAACTTCCAACGTACACAGCCTCTCCTGCTCAATCTGGCCAGAGCTCAACTCCGAAATTGCGAACGTCCAGGGATTGCTCCTACACTAAAGGTGCCAGCCCTGAAAGCTCTTGCTGGTCCTCATCTCCCACTGGTAACCTCTCAAACGAACCACAAACACTTGGCCTCTGAACTTGTTTAGCCTACTAAAACTTCCAACGTACACAGCCTCTCCTGCTCAATCTGGCCAGAGCTCAACACCGACATTGCGAACGTCCAAGGATTGCTCCTACACTAAAGGTGCCAGCCCTGAAAGCTCTTGCTGGTCCTCATCTCCCACTGGTAACCTCTCAAACGAACCACAAACACTTGGGCTCTGAACTTGTTTAGCCTACTAAAACTTCCAACGTACACAGCCTCTCCTGCTCAATCTGGCCAGAGCTCCACACCGAAATTGCGAACGTCCAGCGATTGCTCCTACACTAAAGGTGCCAGCCCTGAAAGCTCTTGCTGATCCTCATCTCCCACTGGTAACCTCTCAAACGAACCACAAACACTTGGGCTCTGAACTTGTTTAGCCTACTAAAACTTCCAACGTACACAGCCTCTCCTGCTCAATCTGGCCAGAGCTCAACACCGAAATTGCGAACGTCCAAGGATTGCTCCTACACTAAAGGTGCCAGCCCTGAAAGCTCTTGCTGGTCCTCATCTCCCACTGGTAACCTCTCAAACGAACCACAAACACTTGGGCTCTGAACTTGTTTAGCCTACTAAAACTTCCAACGTACACAGCCTCTCCTGCTCAATCTGGCCAGAGCTCAACACCGAAATTGCGAACGTCCAGCCATTGCTCCTACACTAAAGGTGCCAGCCCTGAAAGCTCTTGCTGGTCCTCATCTCCCACTGGTAACCTCTCAAACGAACCACAAACACTTGGCCTCTGAACTTGTTTAGCCTACTAAAACTTCCAACGTACACAGCCTCTCCTGCTCAATCTGGCCAGAGCTCAACACCGACATTGCGAACGTCCAAGGATTGCTCCTGCACTAAAGGTGCCAGCCCTGAAAGCTCTTGCTGGTCCTCATCTCCCACTGGTAACCTCGCAAATGAAGCACAAACACTTGGGCTCTGAACTTGTTTAGCCCACTAAAACTTCCAACGTACGCAGCCTCTCCTGCTCAATCTGGCCAGAGCTCCACACCGAAATTGTGAACGTCCAGGGATTGCTCCTACACTAAAGGTGCCAGCCCTGAAAGCTCTTGCTGGTCCTCATCTCCCACTGGTAACCTCTCAAACGAACCACAAACACTTGGCCTCTGAACTTGTTTAGCCTACTAAAACTTCCAACGTACACAGCCTCTCCTGCTCAATCTGGCCAAAATTCAACACCGAAATTGTGAACGTCCAGGGATTGCTCCTACACTAAAGGTGCCAGCCCTGAAAGCTCTTGCTGGTCCTCATCTCCCACTGGTAACCTCTCAAACGAACCACAAACACTTGGCCTCTGAACTTGTTTAGCCCACTAAAACTTCCAACGTACACAGCCTCTCCTGCTCAATCTGGCCAGAGCTCAACTCCGAAATTGCGAACGTCCAGGGATTGCTCCTACACTAAAGGTGCCAGCCCTGAAAGCTCTTGCTGGTCCTCATCTCCCACTGGTAACCTCTCAAACGAACCACAAACACTTGGCCTCTGAACTTGTTTAGCCTACTAAAACTTCCAACGTACACAGCCTCTCCTGCTCAATCTGGCCAGAGCTCAACACCGACATTGCGAACGTCCAAGGATTGCTCCTACACTAAAGGTGCCAGCCCTGAAAGCTCTTGCTGGTCCTCATCTCCCACTGGTAACCTCTCAAACGAACCACAAACACTTGGCCTCTGAACTTGTTTAGCCTACTAAAACTTCCAACGTACACAGCCTCTCCTGCTCAATCTGGCCAGAGCTCAACACCGACATTGCGAACGTCCAGGGATTGCTCCTACACTAAAGGTGCCAGCCCTGAAAGCTCTTGCTGGTCCTCATCTCCCACTGGTAACCTCTCAAACGAACCACAAACACTTGGCCTCTGAACTTGTTTAGCCTACTAAAACTTCCAACGTACACAGCCTCTCCTGCTCAATCTGGCCAGAGCTCAACACCGACATTGCGAACGTCCAAGGATTGCTCCTACACTAAAGGTGCCAGCCCTGAAAGCTCTTGCTGGTCCTCATCTCCCACTGGTAACCTCGCAAACGAAGCACAAACACTTGGCCTCTGAACTTGTTTACCCTACTAAAACTTCCAACGTACACAGCCTCTCCTGCTCAATCTGGCCAGAGCTCAACACCGACATTGCGAACGTCCAGCGATTGCTCCTACACTAAAGGTGCCAGCCCTGAAAGCTCTTGCTGGTCCTCATCTCCCACTGGTAACCTCTCAAACGAACCACAAACACTTGGCCTCTGAACTTGTTTAGCCTACTAAAACTTCCAATGTACACAGCCTCTCCTGCTCAATCTGGCCAGAGCTCAACACCGAAATTGCGAACGTCCAAGGATTGCTCCTACACTAAAGGTGCCAGCCCTGAAAGCTCTTGCTGGTCCTCATCTCCCACTGGTAACCTCTCAAACGAACCACAAACACTTGGGCTCTGAACTTGTTTAGCCTACTAAAACTTCCAACGTACACAGCCTCTCCTGCTCAATCTGGCCAGAGCTCAACACCGACATTGCGAACGTCCAGCGATTGCTCCTACACTAAAGGTGCCAGCCCTGAAAGCTCTTGCTGGTCCTCATCTCCCACTGGTAACCTCTCAAACGAACCACAAACACTTGGGCTCTGAACTTGTTTAGCCTACTAAAACTTCCAACGTACACAGCCTCTCCTGCTCAATCTGGCCAGAGCTCCACACCGAAATTGTGAACGTCCAGGGATTGCTCCTACACTAAAGGTGCCAGCCCTGAAAGCTCTTGCTGGTCCTCATCTCCCACTGGTAACCTCTCAAACGAACCACAAACACTTGGGCTCTGAACTTGTTTAGCCCACTAAAACTTCCAACGTACACAGCCTCTCCTGCTCAATCTGGCCAGAGCTCAACACCGACATTGCGAACGTCCAAGGATTGCTCCTACACTAAAGGTGCCAGCCCTGAAGCTCTTGCTGGTCCTCATCTCCCACTGGTAACCTCTCAAACGAACCACAAACACTTGGCCTCTGAACTTGTTTAGCCTACTAAAACTTCCAACGTACACAGCCTCTCCTGCTCAATCTGGCCAGAGCTCAACTCCGAAATTGCGAACGTCCAGGGATTGCTCCTACACTAAAGGTGCCAGCCCTGAAAGCTCTTGCTGGTCCTCATCTCCCACTGGTAACCTCTCAAACGAACCACAAACACTTGGGCTCTGAACTTGTTTAGCCTACTAAAACTTCCAACGTACACAGCCTCTCCTGCTCAATCTGGCCAGAGCTCAACACCGAAATTGCGAACGTCCAAGGATTGCTCCTACACTAAAGGTGCCAGCCCTGAAAGCTCTTGCTGGTCCTCATCTCCCACTGGTAACCTCTCAAACGAACCACAAACACTTGGCCTCTGAACTTGTTTAGCCTACTAAAACTTCCAACGTACACAGCCTCTCCTGCTCAATCTGGCCAGAGCTCAACACCGACATTGCGAACGTCCAGCGATTGCTCCTACACTAAAGGTGCCAGCCCTGAAAGCTCTTGCTGGTCCTCATCTCCCACTGGTAACCTCTCAAACGAACCACAAACACTTGGGCTCTGAACTTGTTTAGCCTACTAAAACTTCCAACGTACACAGCCTCTCCTGCTCAATCTGGCCAGAGCTCAACACCGACATTGCGAACGTCCAGCGATTGCTCCTACACTAAAGGTGCCAGCCCTGAAAGCTCTTGCTGGTCCTCATCTCCCACTGGTAACCTCTCAACAAACGAACCACAAACACTTGGCCTCTGAACTTGTTTAGCCTACTAAAACTTCCAACGTACACAGCCTCTCCTGCTCAATCTGGCCAGAGCTCAACACCGAAATTGCGAACGTCCAGCGATTGCTCCTACACTAAAGGTGCCAGCCCTGAAAGCTCTTGCTGGTCCTCATCTCCCACTGGTAACCTCTCCAACGAACCACAAACACTTGGGCTCTGAACTTGTTTAGCCTACTAAAACTTCCAACGTACACAGCCTCTCCTGCTCAATCTGGCCAGAGCTCAACACCGACATTGCGAACGTCCAAGGATTGCTCCTGCACTAAAGGTGCCAGCCCTGAAAGCTCTTGCTGGTCCTCATCTCCCACTGGTAACCTCGCAAATGAAGCACAAACACTTGGGCTCTGAACTTGTTTAGCCCACTAAAACTTCCAACGTACGCAGCCTCTCCTGCTCAATCTGGCCAGAGCTCCACACCGAAATTGTGAACGTCCAGGGATTGCTCCTACACTAAAGGTGCCAGCCCTGAAAGCTCTTGCTGGTCCTCATCTCCCACTGGTAACCTCTCAAACGAACCACAAACACTTGGCCTCTGAACTTGTTTAGCCTACTAAAACTTCCAACGTACACAGCCTCTCCTGCTCAATCTGGCCAAAATTCAACACCGAAATTGTGAACGTCCAGGGATTGCTCCTACACTAAAGGTGCCAGCCCTGAAAGCTCTTGCTGGTCCTCATCTCCCACTGGTAACCTCTCAAACGAACCACAAACACTTGGCCTCTGAACTTGTTTAGCCCACTAAAACTTCCAACGTACACAGCCTCTCCTGCTCAATCTGGCCAGAGCTCAACTCCGAAATTGCGAACGTCCAGGGATTGCTCCTACACTAAAGGTGCCAGCCCTGAAAGCTCTTGCTGGTCCTCATCTCCCACTGGTAACCTCTCAAACGAACCACAAACACTTGGCCTCTGAACTTTTTTAGCCTACTAAAACTTCCAACGTACACAGCCTCTCCTGCTCAATCTGGCCAGAGCTCAACACCGACATTGCGAACGTCCAAGGATTGCTCCTACACTAAAGGTGCCAGCCCTGAAAGCTCTTGCTGGTCCTCATCTCCCACTGGTAACCTCTCAAACGAACCACAAACACTTGGCCTCTGAACTTGTTTAGCCTACTAAAACTTCCAACGTACACAGCCTCTCCTGCTCAATCTGGCCAAAATTCACCAACGAAATTGCGAACGTCCAAGGTATTGCTCCTACACTAAAGGTGCCAGCCCTGAAAGCTCTTGCTGGTCCTCATCTCCCACTGGTAACCTCTCAAACGAACCACAAACACTTGGGCCTCTGAACTTGTTTAGCCTACTAAAACTTCCAACGTACACAGCCTCTCCTGCTCAATCTGGCCAGAGCTCAACACCGACATTGCGAACGTCCAAGGATTGCTCCTACACTAAAGGTGCCAGCCCTGAAAGCTCTTGCTGGTCCTCATCTCCCACTGGTAACCTCTCAAACGAACCACAAACACTTGGCCTCTGAACTTGTTTAGCCTACTAAAACTTCCAACGTACACAGCCTCTCCTGCTCAATCTGGCCAGAGCTCAACACCGACATTGCGAACGTCCAGGATTGCTCCTACACTAAAGGTGCCAGCCCTGAAAGCTCTTGCTGGTCCTCATCTCCCACTGGTAACCTCTCAAACGAACCACAAACACTTGGCCTCTGAACTTGTTTAGCCTACTAAAACTTCCAACGTACACAGCCTCTCCTGCTCAATCTGGCCAGAGCTCAACACCGACATTGCGAACGTCCAAGGATTGCTCCTACACTAAAGGTGCCAGCCCTGAAAGCTCTTGCTGGTCCTCATCTCCCACTGGTAACCTCGCAAACGAAGCACAAACACTTGGCCTCTGAACTTGTTTAGCCTACTAAAACTTCCAACGTACACAGCCTCTCCTGCTCAATCTGGCCAGAGCTCAACACCGACATTGCGAACGTCCAGCGATTGCTCCTACACTAAAGGTGCCAGCCCTGAAAGCTCTTGCTGGTCCTCATCTCCCACTGGTAACCTCTCAAACGAACCACAAACACTTGGCCTCTGAACTTGTTTAGCCTACTAAAACTTCCAATGTACACAGCCTCTCCTGCTCAATCTGGCCAGAGCTCAACACCGAAATTGCGAACGTCCAAGGATTGCTCCTACACTAAAGGTGCCAGCCCTGAAAGCTCTTGCTGGTCCTCATCTCCCACTGGTAACCTCTCAAACGAACCACAAACACTTGGGCTCTGAACTTGTTTAGCCTACTAAAACTTCCAACGTACACAGCCTCTCCTGCTCAATCTGGCCAGAGCTCAACACCGACATTGCGAACGTCCAGCGATTGCTCCTACACTAAAGGTGCCAGCCCTGAAAGCTCTTGCTGGTCCTCATCTCCCACTGGTAACCTCTCAAACGAACCACAAATACTTGGGCTCTGAACTTGTTTAGCCTACTAAAACTTCCAACGTACACAGCCTCTCCTGCTCAATCTGGCCAAAATTCACCAACGAAATTGCGAACGTCCAGGTATTGCTCCTACACTAAAGGTGCCAGCCCTGAAAGCTCTTGCTGGTCCTCATCTCCCACTGGTAACCTCTCAAACGAACCACAAACACTTGGGCTCTGAACTTGTTTAGCCTACTAAAACTTCCAACGTACACAGCCTCTCCTGCTCAATCTGGCCAGAGCTCAACACCGACATTGCGAACGTCCAAGGATTGCTCCTACACTAAAGGTGCCAGCCCTGAAAGCTCTTGCTGGTCCTCATCTCCCACTGGTAACCTCTCAAACGAACCACAAACACTTGGCCTCTGAACTTGTTTAGCCTACTAAAACTTCCAACGTACACAGCCTCTCCTGCTCAATCTGGCCAGAGCTCAACACCGACATTGCGAACGTCCAGGGATTGCTCCTACACTAAAGGTGCCAGCCCTGAAAGCTCTTGCTGGTCCTCATCTCCCACTGGTAACCTCTCAAACGAACCACAAACACTTGGCCTCTGAACTTGTTTAGCCTACTAAAACTTCCAACGTACACAGCCTCTCCTGCTCAATCTGGCCAGAGCTCAACACCGACATTGCGAACGTCCAAGGATTGCTCCTACACTAAAGGTGCCAGCCCTGAAAGCTCTTGCTGGTCCTCATCTCCCACTGGTAACCTCGCAAACGAAGCACAAACACTTGGCCTCTGAACTTGTTTAGCCTACTAAAACTTCCAACGTACACAGCCTCTCCTGCTCAATCTGGCCAGAGCTCAACACCGACATTGCGAACGTCCAGCGATTGCTCCTACACTAAAGGTGCCAGCCCTGAAAGCTCTTGCTGGTCCTCATCTCCCACTGGTAACCTCTCAAACGAACCACAAACACTTGGCCTCTGAACTTGTTTAGCCTACTAAAACTTCCAATGTACACAGCCTCTCCTGCTCAATCTGGCCAGAGCTCAACACCGAAATTGCGAACGTCCAAGGATTGCTCCTACACTAAAGGTGCCAGCCCTGAAAGCTCTTGCTGGTCCTCATCTCCCACTGGTAACCTCTCAAACGAACCACAAACACTTGGGCTCTGAACTTGTTTAGCCTACTAAAACTTCCAACGTACACAGCCTCTCCTGCTCAATCTGGCCAGAGCTCAACACCGACATTGCGAACGTCCAGCGATTGCTCCTACACTAAAGGTGCCAGCCCTGAAAGCTCTTGCTGGTCCTCATCTCCCACTGGTAACCTCTCAAACGAACCACAAATACTTGGGCTCTGAACTTGTTTAGCCTACTAAAACTTCCAACGTACACAGCCTCTCCTGCTCAATCTGGCCAGAGCTCCACACCGAAATTGTGAACGTCCAGGGATTGCTCCTACACTAAAGGTGCCAGCCCTGAAAGCTCTTGCTGGTCCTCATCTCCCACTGGTAACCTCTCAAACGAACCACAAACACTTGGGCTCTGAACTTGTTTAGCCCACTAAAACTTCCAACGTACACAGCCTCTCCTGCTCAATCTGGCCAGAGCTCAACACCGACATTGCGAACGTCCAAGGATTGCTCCTACACTAAAGGTGCCAGCCCTGAAAGCTCTTGCTGGTCCTCATCTCCCACTGGTAACCTCTCAAACGAACCACAAACACTTGGGCTCTGAACTTGTTTAGCCTACTAAAACTTCCAACGTACACAGCCTCTCCTGCTCAATCTGGCCAGAGCTCAACTCCGAAATTGCGAACGTCCAGGGATTGCTCCTACACTAAAGGTGCCAGCCCTGAAAGCTCTTGCTGGTCCTCATCTCCCACTGGTAACCTCTCAAACGAACCACAAACACTTGGGCTCTGAACTTGTTTAGCCTACTAAAACTTCCAACGTACACAGCCTCTCCTGCTCAATCTGGCCAGAGCTCAACACCGAAATTGCGAACGTCCAAGGATTGCTCCTACACTAAAGGTGCCAGCCCTGAAAGCTCTTGCTGGTCCTCATCTCCCACTGGTAACCTCTCAAACGAACCACAAACACTTGGGCTCTGAACTTGTTTAGCCTACTAAAACTTCCAACGTACACAGCCTCTCCTGCTCAATCTGGCCAGAGCTCAACACCGAAATTGCGAACGTCCAGGGATTGCTCCTACACTAAAGGTGCCAGCCCTGAAAGCTCTTGCTGGTCCTCATCTCCCACTGGTAACCTCTCAAACGAACCACAAACACTTGGGCTCTGAACTTGTTTAGCCTACTAAAACTTCCAACGTACACAGCCTCTCCTGCTCAATCTGGCCAGAGCTCAACACCGACATTGCGAACGTCCAAGGATTGCTCCTACACTAAAGGTGCCAGCCCTGAAAGCTCTTGCTGGTCCTCATCTCCCACTGGTAACCTCTCAAACGAACCACTAACACTTGGGCTCTGAACTTGTTTAGCCTACTAAAACTTCCAACGTACACAGCCTCTCCTGCTCAATCTGGCCAGAGCTCAACACCGACATTGCGAACGTCCAGCGATTGCTCCTACACTAAAGGTGCCAGCCCTGAAAGCTCTTGCTGGTCCTCATCTCCCACTGGTAACCTCTCAAACGAACCACAAACACTTGGGCTCTGAACTTGTTTAGCCTACTAAAACTTCCAACGTACACAGCCTCTCCTGCTCAATCTGGCCAAAATTCAACACCGAAATTGCGAACGTCCAGCGATTGCTCCTACACTAAAGGTGCCAGCCCTGAAAGCTCTTGCTGGTCCTCATCTCCCACTGGTAACCTCTCAAACGAACCACAAACACTTGGCCTCTGAACTTGTTTAGCCTACTAAAACTTCCAACGTACACAGCCTCTCCTGCTCAATCTGGCCAGAGCTCAACACCGAAATTGCGAACGTCCAAGGATTGCTCCTACACTAAAGGTGCCAGCCCTGAAAGCTCTTGCTGGTCCTCATCTCCCACTGGTAACCTCTCAAACGAACCACAAACACTTGGGCTCTGAACTTGTTTAGCCTACTAAAACTTCCAACGTACACAGCCTCTCCTGCTCAATCTGGCCAGAGCTCCACACCGAAATTGTGAACGTCCAGGGATTGCTCCTACACTAAAGGTGCCAGCCCTGAAAGCTCTTGCTGGTCCTCATCTCCCACTGGTAACCTCGCAAACGAACCACAAACACTTGGGCTCTGAACTTGTTTAGCCTACTAAAACTTCCAACGTACACAGCCTCTCCTGCTCAATCTGGCCAGAGCTCAACACCGACATTGCGAACGTCCAAGGATTGCTCCTACACTAAAGGTGCCAGCCCTGAAAGCTCTTGCTGGTCCTCATCTCCCACTGGTAACCTCTCAAACGAACCACAAACACTTGGCCTCTGAACTTGTTTAGCCCACTAAAACTTCCAACGTACACAGCCTCTCCTGCTCAATCTGGCCAGAGCTCAACACCGACATTGCGAACGTCCAAGGATTGCTCCTACACTAAAGGTGCCAGCCCTGAAAGCTCTTGCTGGTCCTCATCTCCCACTGGTAACCTCTCAAACGAACCACAAACACTTGGCCTCTGAACTTGTTTAGCCTACTAAAACTTCCAACGTACACAGCCTCTCCTGCTCAATCTGGCCAGAGCTCAACACCGACATTGCGAACGTCCAGCGATTGCTCCTACACTAAAGGTGCCAGCCCTGAAAGCTCTTGCTGGTCCTCATCTCCCACTGGTAACCTCTCAAACGAACCACAAACACTTGGCCTCTGAACTTGTTTAGCCTACTAAAACTTCCAACGTACACAGCCTCTCCTGCTCAATCTGGCCAGAGCTCCACACCGAAATTGTGAACGTCCAGGGACTGCTCCTACACTAAAGGTGCCAGCCCTGAAAGCTCTTGCTGGTCCTCATCTCCCACTGGTAACCTCTCAAACGAACCACAAACACTTGGGCTCTGAACTTGTTTAGCCCACTAAAACTTCCAACGTACACAGCCTCTCCTGCTCAATCTGGCCAGAGCTCAACACCGAAATTGCGAACGTCCAAGGATTGCTCCTACACTAAAGGTGCCAGCCCTGAAAGCTCTTGCTGGTCCTCATCTCCCACTGGTAACCTCTCAAACGAACCACAAACACTTGGGCTCTGAACTTGTTTAGCCTACTAAAACTTCCAACGTACACAGCCTCTCCTGCTCAATCTGGCCAGAGCTCAACTCCGAAATTGCGAACGTCCAGGGATTGCTCCTACACTAAAGGTGCCAGCCCTGAAAGCTCTTGCTGGTCCTCATCTCCCACTGGTAACCTCTCAAACGAACCACAAACACTTGGCCTCTGAACTTGTTTAGCCTACTAAAACTTCCAACGTACACAGCCTCTCCTGCTCAATCTGGCCAGAGCTCAACACCGACATTGCGAACGTCCAAGGATTGCTCCTACACTAAAGGTGCCAGCCCTGAAAGCTCTTGCTGGTCCTCATCTCCCACTGGTAACCTCTCAAACGAACCACAAACACTTGGGCTCTGAACTTGTTTAGCCTACTAAAACTTCCAACGTACACAGCCTCTCCTGCTCAATCTGGCCAGAGCTCCACACCGAAATTGTGAACGTCCAGGGATTGCTCCTACACTAAAGGTGCCAGCCCTGAAAGCTCTTGCTGATCCTCATCTCCCACTGGTAACCTCTCAAACGAACCACAAACACTTGGGCTCTGAACTTGTTTAGCCTACTAAAACTTCCAACGTACACAGCCTCTCCTGCTCAATCTGGCCAGAGCTCAACACCGAAATTGCGAACGTCCAAGGATTGCTCCTACACTAAAGGTGCCAGCCCTGAAAGCTCTTGCTGGTCCTCATCTCCCACTGGTAACCTCTCAAACGAACCACAAACACTTGGGCTCTGAACTTGTTTAGCCTACTAAAACTTCCAACGTACACAGCCTCTCCTGCTCAATCTGGCCAGAGCTCAACACCGAAATTGCGAACGTCCAGCCATTGCTCCTACACTAAAGGTGCCAGCCCTGAAAGCTCTTGCTGGTCCTCATCTCCCACTGGTAACCTCTCAAACGAACCACAAACACTTGGCCTCTGAACTTGTTTAGCCTACTAAAACTTCCAACGTACACAGCCTCTCCTGCTCAATCTGGCCAGAGCTCAACACCGACATTGCGAACGTCCAAGGATTGCTCCTACACTAAAGGTGCCAGCCCTGAAAGCTCTTGCTGGTCCTCATCTCCCACTGGTAACCTCCCAAACGAACCACAAACACTTGGGCTCTGAACTTGTTTAGCCTACTAAAACTTCCAACGTACGCAGCCTCTCCTGCTCAATCTGGCCAGAGCTCCACACCGAAATTGTGAACGTCCAGGGATTGCTCCTACACTAAAGGTGCCAGCCCTGAAAGCTCTTGCTGGTCCTCATCTCCCACTGGTAACCTCTCAAACGAACCACAAACACTTGGCCTCTGAACTTGTTTAGCCTACTAAAACTTCCAACGTACACAGCCTCTCCTGCTCAATCTGGCCAAAATTCAACACCGAAATTGTGAACGTCCAGGGATTGCTCCTACACTAAAGGTGCCAGCCCTGAAAGCTCTTGCTGGTCCTCATCTCCCACTGGTAACCTCTCAAACGAACCACAAACACTTGGCCTCTGAACTTGTTTAGCCTACTAAAACTTCCAACGTACACAGCCTCTCCTGCTCAATCTGGCCAGAGCTCAACTCCGAAATTGCGAACGTCCAGGGATTGCTCCTACACTAAAGGTGCCAGCCCTGAAAGCTCTTGCTGGTCCTCATCTCCCACTGGTAACCTCTCAAACGAACCACAAACACTTGGGCTCTGAACTTGTTTAGCCTACTAAAACTTCCAACGTACACAGCCTCTCCTGCTCAATCTGGCCAGAGCTCAACACCGACATTGCGAACGTCCAAGGATTGCTCCTACACTAAAGGTGCCAGCCCTGAAAGCTCTTGCTGGTCCTCATCTCCCACTGGTAACCTCTCAAACGAACCACAAACACTTGGCCTCTGAACTTGTTTAGCCTACTAAAACTTCCAACGTACACAGCCTCTCCTGCTCAATCTGGCCAAATTCACCAACGAAATTGCGAACGTCCAGGGATTGCTCCTACACTAAAGGTGCCAGCCCTGAAAGCTCTTGCTGGTCCTCATCTCCCACTGGTAACCTCTCAAACGAACCACAAACACTTGGCCTCTGAACTTGTTTAGCCTACTAAAACTTCCAACGTACACAGCCTCTCCTGCTCAATCTGGCCAGAGCTCAACACCGACATTGCGAACGTCCAAGGATTGCTCCTACACTAAAGGTGCCAGCCCTGAAAGCTCTTGCTGGTCCTCATCTCCCACTGGTAACCTCTCAAACGAACCACAAACACTTGGCCTCTGAACTTGTTTAGCCTACTAAAACTTCCAACGTACACAGCCTCTCCTGCTCAATCTGGCCAGAGCTCAACACCGACATTGCGAACGTCCAAGGATTGCTCCTACACTAAAGGTGCCAGCCCTGAAAGCTCTTGCTGGTCCTCATCTCCCACTGGTAACCTCTCAAACGAACCACAAACACTTGGCCTCTGAACTTGTTTAGCCTACTAAAACTTCCAACGTACACAGCCTCTCCTGCTCAATCTGGCCAGAGCTCAACACCGAAATTGCGAACGTCCAAGGATTGCTCCTACACTAAAGGTGCCAGCCCTGAAAGCTCTTGCTGGTCCTCATCTCCCACTGGTAACCTCTCAAACGAACCACAAACACTTGGGCTCTGAACTTGTTTAGCCTACTAAAACTTCCAACGTACACAGCCTCTCCTGCTCAATCTGGCCAGAGCTCAACACCGACATTGCGAACGTCCAGCGATTGCTCCTACACTAAAGGTGCCAGCCCTGAAAGCTCTTGCTGGTCCTCATCTCCCACTGGTAACCTCTCAAACGAACCACAAACACTTGGGCTCTGAACTTGTTTAGCCTACTAAAACTTCCAATGTACACAGCCTCTCCTGCTCAATCTGGCCAGAGCTCAACACCGAAATTGCGAACGTCCAAGGATTGCTCCTACACTAAAGGTGCCAGCCCTGAAAGCTCTTGCTGGTCCTCATCTCCCACTGGTAACCTCTCAAACGAACCACAAACACTTGGGCTCTGAACTTGTTTAGCCTACTAAAACTTCCAACGTACACAGCCTCTCCTGCTCAATCTGGCCAGAGCTCAACACCGAAATTGCGAACGTCCAAGGATTGCTCCTACACTAAAGGTGCCAGCCCTGAAAGCTCTTGCTGGTCCTCATCTCCCACTGGTAACCTCTCCAAACGAACCACAAACACTTGGGCTCTGAACTTGTTTAGCCTACTAAAACTTCCAACGTACACAGCCTCTCCTGCTCAATCTGGCCAGAGCTCACACCGACATTGCGAACGTCCAGGGGTTGCTCCTACACTAAAGGTGCCAGCCCTGAAAGCTCTTGCTGGTCCTCATCTCCCACTGGTAACCTCTCAAACGAACCACAAACACTTGGCCTCTGAACTTGTTTAGCCTACTAAAACTTCCAACGTACACAGCCTCTCCTGCTCAATCTGGCCAGAGCTCAACACCGACATTGCGAACGTCCAGGGATTGCTCCTACACTAAAGGTGCCAGCCCTGAAAGCTCTTGCTGGTCCTCATCTCCCACTGGTAACCTCTCAAACGAACCACAAACACTTGGGCTCTGAACTTGTTTAGCCTACTAAAACTTCCAACGTACACAGCCTCTCCTGCTCAATCTGGCCAAGAGCTCAACACCGACATTGCGAACGTCCCAGATTGCTCCTACACTAAAGGTGCCAGCCCTGAAAGCTCTTGCTGGTCCTCATCTCCCACTGGTAACCTCTCAAACGAACACAAACACTTGGGCTCTGAACTTGTTTAGCCTACTAAAACTTCCAACGTACACAGCCTCTCCTGCTCAATCTGGCCAGAGCTCCACACCGAAATTGTGAACGTCCAGGGATTGCTCCTACACTAAAGGTGCCAGCCCTGAAAGCTCTTGCTGGTCCTCATCTCCCACTGGTAACCTCTCAAACGAACCACAAACACTTGGGCTCTGAACTTGTTTAGCCCACTAAAACTTCCAACGTACACAGCCTCTCCTGCTCAATCTGGCCAGAGCTCAACACCGAAATTGCGAACGTCCAAGGATTGCTCCTACACTAAAGGTGCCAGCCCTGAAAGCTCTTGCTGGTCCTCATCTCCCACTGGTAACCTCTCAAACGAACCACAAACACTTGGGCTCTGAACTTGTTTAGCCTAGTAAAACTTCCAACGTACACAGCCTCTCCTGCTCAATCTGGCCAGAGCTCAACACCGACATTGCGAACGTCCAGCGATTGCTCCTACACTAAAGGTGCCAGCCCTGAAAGCTCTTGCTGGTCCTCATCTCCACTGGTAACCTCTCAAACGAACCACAAACACTTGGCCTCTGAACTTGTTTAGCCTACTAAAACTTCCAACGTACACAGCCTCTCCTGCTCAATCTGGCCAGAGCTCAACACCGACATTGCGAACGTCCAGCGATTGCTCCTACACTAAAGGTGCCAGCCCTGAAAGCTCTTGCTGGTCCTCATCTCCCACTGGTAACCTCTCAAACGAACCACAAACACTTGGGCTCTGAACTTGTTTAGCCTACTAAAACTTCCAACGTACACAGCCTCTCCTGCTCAATCTGGCCAGAGCTCAACACCGAAATTGCGAACGTCCAGCGATTGCTCCTACACTAAAGGTGCCAGCCCTGAAAGCTCTTGCTGGTCCTCATCTCCCACTGGTAACCTCTCAAACGAACCACAAACACTTGGGCTCTGAACTTGTTTAGCCTACTAAAACTTCCAACGTACACAGCCTCTCCTGCTCAATCTGGCCAGAGCTCAACACCGAAATTGCGAACGTCCAGCGATTGCTCCTACACTAAAGGTGCCAGCCCTGAAAGCTCTTGCTGGTCCTCATCTCCCACTGGTAACCTCTCAAACGAACCACAAACACTTGGGCTCTGAACTTGTTTAGCCCACTAAAACTTCCAACGTACGCAGCCTCTCCTGCTCAATCTGGCCAGAGCTCCACACCGAAATTGTGAACGTCCAGCGATTGCTCCTACACTAAAGGTGCCAGCCCTGAAAGCTCTTGCTGGTCCTCATCTCCCACTGGTAACCTCTCAAACGAACCACAAACACTTGGGCTCTGAACTTGTTTAGCCTACTAAAACTTCCAACGTACACAGCCTCTCCTGCTCAATCTGGCCAAAATTCAACACCGAAATTGTGAACGTCCAGGGATTGCTCCTACACTAAAGGTGCCAGCCCTGAAAGCTCTTGCTGGTCCTCATCTCCCACTGGTAACCTCTCAAACGAACCACAAACACTTGGGCTCTGAACTTGTTTAGCCCACTAAAACTTCCAACGTACACAGCCTCTCCTGCTCAATCTGGCCAGAGCTCAACACCGACATTGCGAACGTCCAAGGATTGCTCCTACACTAAAGGTGCCAGCCCTGAAAGCTCTTGCTGGTCCTCATCTCCCACTGGTAACCTCTCAAACGAACCACAAACACTTGGCCTCTGAACTTGTTTAGCCTACTAAAACTTCCAACGTACACAGCCTCTCCTGCTCAATCTGGCCAGAGCTCAACACCGACATTGCGAACGTCCAGGGATTGCTCCTACACTAAAGGTGCCAGCCCTGAAAGCTCTTGCTGGTCCTCATCTCCCACTGGTAACCTCTCAAACGAACCACAAACACTTGGCCTCTGAACTTGTTTAGCCTACTAAAACTTCCAACGTACACAGCCTCTCCTGCTCAATCTGGCCAGAGCTCAACACCGACATTGCGAACGTCCAGCGATTGCTCCTACACTAAAGGTGCCAGCCTGAAAGCTCTTGCTGGTCCTCATCTCCCACTGGTAACCTCTCAAACGAACCACAAACACTTGGGCTCTGAACTTGTTTAGCCTACTAAAACTTCCAACGTACACAGCCTCTCCTGCTCAATCTGGCCAGAGCTCAACACCGACATTGCGAACGTCCAGCGATTGCTCCTACACTAAAGGTGCCAGCCCTGAAAGCTCTTGCTGGTCCTCATCTCCCACTGGTAACCTCTCAAACGAACCACAAACACTTGGGCTCTGAACTTGTTTAGCCTACTAAAACTTCCAATGTACACAGCCTCTCCTGCTCAATCTGGCCAGAGCTCAACACCGAAATTGCGAACGTCCAAGGATTGCTCCTACACTAAAGGTGCCAGCCCTGAAAGCTCTTGCTGGTCCTCATCTCCCACTGGTAACCTCTCAAACGAACCACAAACACTTGGGCTCTGAACTTGTTTAGCCTACTAAAACTTCCAACGTACACAGCCTCTCCTGCTCAATCTGGCCAGAGCTCAACACCGACATTGCGAACGTCCAGCGATTGCTCCTACACTAAAGGTGCCAGCCCTGAAAGCTCTTGCTGGTCCTCATCTCCCACTGGTAACCTCCCAAACGAACCACAAACACTTGGGCTCTGAACTTGTTTAGCCTACTAAAACTTCCAACGTACACAGCCTCTCCTGCTCAATCTGGCCAGAGCTCACACCGACATTGCGAACGTCCAGGGGTTGCTCCTACACTAAAGGTGCCAGCCCTGAAAGCTCTTGCTGGTCCTCATCTCCCACTGGTAACCTCTCAAACGAACCACAAACACTTGGCCTCTGAACTTGTTTAGCCTACTAAAACTTCCAACGTACACAGCCTCTCCTGCTCAATCTGGCCAGAGCTCAACACCGACATTGCGAACGTCCAGGGATTGCTCCTACACTAAAGGTGCCAGCCCTGAAAGCTCTTGCTGGTCCTCATCTCCCACTGGTAACCTCTCAAACGAACCACAAACACTTGGGCTCTGAACTTGTTTAGCCTACTAAAACTTCCAACGTACACAGCCTCTCCTGCTCAATCTGGCCAGAGCTCAACACCGACATTGTGAACGTCCAGGGATTGCTCCTACACTAAAGGTGCCAGCCCTGAAAGCTCTTGCTGGTCCTCATCTCCCACTGGTAACCTCTCAAACGAACCACAAACACTTGGGCTCTGAACTTGTTTAGCCCACTAAAACTTCCAACGTACACAGCCTCTCCTGCTTCAATCTGGCCAGAGCTCAACACCGAAATTGCGAACGTCCAGCGATTGCTCCTACACTAAAGGTGCCAGCCCTGAAAGCTCTTGCTGGTCCTCATCTCCCACTGGTAACCTCTCAAACGAACCACAAACACTTGGGCTCTGAACTTGTTTAGCCTACTAAAACTTCCAACGTACACAGCCTCTCCTGCTCAATCTGGCCAGAGCTCAACTCCGAAATTGCGAACGTCCAGGGATTGCTCCTACACTAAAGGTGCCAGCCCTGAAAGCTCTTGCTGGTCCTCATCTCCCACTGGTAACCTCTCAAACGAACCACAAACACTTGGGCCTCTGAACTTGTTTAGCCTACTAAAACTTCCAACGTACACAGCCTCTCCTGCTCAATCTGGCCAGAGCTCAACACCGAAATTGCGAACGTCCAAGGATTGCTCCTACACTAAAGGTGCCAGCCCTGAAAGCTCTTGCTGGTCCTCATCTCCCACTGGTAACCTCTCAAACGAACCACAAACACTTGGGCTCTGAACTTGTTTAGCCTAGTAAAACTTCCAACGTACACAGCCTCTCCTGCTCAATCTGGCCAGAGCTCAACACCTATATTGCGAACGTCCAGGGATTGCTCCTACACTAAAGGTGCCAGCCCTGAAAGCTCTTGCTGGTCCTCATCTCCCACTGGTAACCTCTCAAACGAACCACAAACACTTGGCCTCTGAACTTGTTTAGCCTACTAAAACTTCCAACGTACACAGCCTCTCCTGCTCAATCTGGCCAGAGCTCACACCGACATTGCGAACGTCCAGCGATTGCTCCTACACTAAAGGTGCCAGCCCTGAAAGCTCTTGCTGGTCCTCATCTCCCACTGGTAACCTCTCAAACGAACCACAAACACTTGGGCTCTGAACTTGTTTAGCCTACTAAAACTTCCAACGTACACAGCCTCTCCTGCTCAATCTGGTCAAAATTCAACACCGAAATTGCGAACGTTCAAGGATTGCTCCTACACTAAAGGTGCCAGCCCTGAAAGCTCTTGCTGGTCCTCATCTCCCACTGGTAACCTCTCAAACGAACCACAAACACTTGGGCTCTGAACTTGTTTAGCCTACTAAAACTTCCAACGTACACAGCCTCTCCTGCTCAATCTGGCCAGAGCTCAACACCGACATTGCGAACGTCCAAGGATTGCTCCTACACTAAAGGTGCCAGCCCTGAAAGCTCTTGCTGGTCCTCATCTCCCACTGGTAACCTCCCAAACGAACCACAAACACTTGGGCTCTGAACTTGTTTAGCCTACTAAAACTTCCAACGTACACAGCCTCTCCTGCTCAATCTGGCCAGAGCTCAACACCGAATTGCGAACGTCCAGCGATTGCTCCTACACTAAAGGTGCCAGCCCTGAAAGCTCTTGCTGGTCCTCATCTCCCACTGGTAACCTCTCAAACGAACCACAAACACTTGGGCTCTGAACTTGTTTAGCCTACTAAAACTTCCAACGTACACAGCCTCTCCTGCTCAATCTGGCCAGAGCTCAACACCGACATTGCGAACGTCCAAGGATTGCTCCTACACTAAAGGTGCCAGCCCTGAAAGCTCTTGCTGGTCCTCATCTCCCACTGGTAACCTCTCAAACGAACCACAAACACTTGGCCTCTGAACTTGTTTAGCCTACTAAAACTTCCAACGTACACAGCCTCTCCTGCTCAATCTGGCCAGAGCTCAACACCGAAATTGCGAACGTCCAGCGATTGCTCCTACACTAAAGGTGCCAGCCCTGAAAGCTCTTGCTGGTCCTCATCTCCCACTGGTAACCTCTCCAAACGAACCACAAACACTTGGGCTCTGAACTTGTTTAGCCTACTAAAACTTCCAACGTACACAGCCTCTCCTGCTCAATCTGGCCAGAGCTCAACACCGACATTGCGAACGTCCAAGGATTGCTCCTACACTAAAGGTGCCAGCCCTGAAAGCTCTTGCTGGTCCTCATCTCCCACTGGTAACCTCTCAAACGAACCACAAACACTTGGGCTCTGAACTTGTTTAGCCTACTAAAACTTCCAACGTACACAGCCTCTCCTGCTCAATTTCAATCTGGCCAGAGCTCCACACCGAAATTGTGAACGTCAGGGATGCTCCTACACTAAAGTGCCAGCCCTGAAAGCTCTTGCTGGTCCTCATCTCACCACTGTAACCTCTCAAACGAACCACAAACACTTGGCCTCTGAACTTGTTTAGCCTACTAAAACTTCCAACGTACACAGCCTCTCCTGCTCAATCTGGCCAAAATTCAACACCGAAATTTGTGAACGTCCAGGGATTGCTCCTACACTAAAGGTGCCAGCCCTGAAAGCTCTTGCTGTCCTCATCTCCCACTGGTAACCTCTCAAACGAACCACAAACACTTGGCCTCTGAACTTGTTTAGCCCACTAAAACTTCCAACGTACACAGCCTCTCCTGCTCAATCTGGCCAGAGCTCAACACCGAAATTGCGAACGTCCAAGGATTGCTCCTACACTAAAGGTGCCAGCCTGAAAGCTCTTGCTGGTCCTCATCTCCCACTGGTAACCTCCCAAACGAACCACAAAACACTTGGGCTCTGAACTTGTTTAGCCTACTAAAACTTCCAACGTACACAAGCCTCTCCTGCTCAATCTGGCCAGAGCTCAACACCGACATTGCGAACGTCCAAGGATTGCTCCTACACTAAAGGTGCAGCCCTGAAAGCTCTTGCTGGTCCTCATCTCCCACTGGTAACCTCTCAAACGAACCACAAACACTTGGGCTCTGAACTTGTTTAGCCCACTAAAACTTCCAACGTACGCAGCCTCTCCTGCTCATCTGGCCAGAGCTCCACACCGAAATTGTGAACGTCCAGGGATTGCTCCTACACTAAAGGTGCCAGCCCTGAAAGCTCTTGCTGGTCCTCATCTCCCACTGGTAACCTCTCAAACGAACCACAAACACTTGGCCTCTGAACTTGTTTTAGCCTACTAAAACTTCCAACGTACACAGCCTCTCCTGCTCAATCTGGCCAAAATTCAACACCGAAATTGTGAACGTCCAGGGATTGCTCCTACACTAAGGTGCCAGCCCTGAAAGCTCTTGCTGGTCCTCATCTCCCACTGGTAACCTCTCAAACGAACCACAAACACTTGGGGTCTGAACTTGTTTAGCCCACTAAAACTTCCAACGTACACAGCCTCTCCTGCTCATCTGGCCAGAGCTCAACACCGAAATAGCGAACGTCCAAGGATTGCTCCTACACTAAAGGTGCCAGCCCTGAAAGCTCTTGCTGGTCCTCATCTCCCACTGGTAACCTCCCAAACGAACCACAAACACTTGGGCTCTGAACTTGTTTAGCCTACTAAAACTTCCAACGTACACAGCCTCTCCTGCTCAATCTGGCCAGAGCTCAACACCGACATTGCGAACGTCCAAGGATTGCTCCTACACTAAAGGTGCCAGCCCTGAAAGCTCTTGCTGGTCCTCATCTCCCACTGGTAACCTCTCAAACGAACCACAAACACTTGGGCTCTGAACTTGTTTAGCCCACTAAAACTTCCAACGTACGCAGCCTCTCCTGCTCAATCTGGCCAGAGCTCCACACCGAAATTGTGAACGTCCAGGGATTGCTCCTACACTAAAGGTGCCAGCCCCTGAAAGCTCTTGCTGGTCCTCATCTCCCACTGGTAACCTCTCAAACGAACCACAAACACTTGGCCTCTGAACTTGTTTAGCCTACTAAAACTTCCAACGTACACAGCCTCTCCTGCTCAATCTGGCCAAAATTCAACACCGAAATTGTGAACGTCCAGGGATTGCTCCTACACTAAAGGTGCCAGCCCTGAAAGCTCTTGCTGGTCCTCATCTCCCACTGGTAACCTCTCAAACGAACCACAAACACTTGGCCTCTGAACTTGTTTAGCCCACTAAAACTTCCAACGTACACAGCCTCTCCTGCTCAATCTGGCCAGAGCTCAACTCCGAAATTGCGAACCTCCAGGGATTGCTCCTACACTAAAGGTGCCAGCCCTGAAAGCTCTTGCTGGTCCTCATCTCCCACTGGTAACCTCTCAAACGAACCACAAACACTTGGCCTCTGAACTTGTTTAGCCTACTAAAACTTCCAACGTACACAGCCTCTCCTGCTCAATCTGGCCAGAGCTCAACACCGAAATTGTGAACGTCCAAGGATTGCTCCTACACTAAAGGTGCCAGCCCTGAAAGCTCTTGCTGGTCCTCATCTCCCACTGGTAACCTCTCAAACGAACCACAAACACTTGGCCTCTGAACTTGTTTAGCCTACTAAAACTTCCAACGTACACAGCCTCTCCTGCTCAATCTGGCAAAATTCACCAACGAAATTGCGAACGTCAGGGATTGCTCCTACACTAAAGGTGCCAGCCCTGAAAGCTCTTGCTGGTCCTCATCTCCCACTGGTAACCTCTCAAACGAACCACAAACACTTGGCTCTGAACTTGTTTAGCCTACTAAAACTTCCAACGTACACAGCCTCTCCTGCTCAATCTGGCCAGAGCTCACACCGAAATTGCGAATGTCCAAGGATTGCTCCTACACTAAAGGTGCCAGCCCTGAAAGCTCTTGCTGGTCCTCATCTCCCACTGGTAACCTCTCAAACGAACCACAAACACTTGGCCTCTGAACTTGTTTAGCCTACTAAAACTTCCAACGTACACAGCCTCTCCTGCTCAATCTGGCCAGAGCTCAACACCGACATTGCGAACGTCCAAGGATTGCTCCTACACTAAAGGTGCCAGCCCTGAAAGCTCTTGCTGGTCCTCATCTCCCACTGGTAACCTCTCAAACGAACCACAAACACTTGGCCTCTGAACTTGTTTAGCCCACTAAAACTTCCAACGTACACAGCCTCTCCTGCTCAATCTGGCCAGAGCTCAACACCGAAATTGCGAACGTCCAGCGATTGCTCCTACACTAAAGGTGCCAGCCCTGAAAGCTCTTGCTGGTCCTCATCTCCCACTGGTAACCTCTCAAACGAACCACAAACACTTGGGCTCTGAACTTGTTTACCTACTAAAACTTCCAACGTACACAGCCTCTCCTGCTCAATCTGGCCAGAGCTCAACTCCGAAATTGCGAACGTCCAGGGATTGCTCCTACACTAAAGGTGCCAGCCCTGAAAGCTCTTGGTGGTCCTCATCTCCCACTGGTAACCTCTCAAACGAACCACAAACACTTGGGCTCTGAACTTGTTTAGCCTACTAAAACTTCCAACGTACACAGCCTCTCCTGCTCAATCTGGCCAGAGCTCAACACCGACATTGCGAACGTCCAAGGATTGCTCCTACACTAAAGGTGCCAGCCCTGAAAGCTCTTGCTGGTCCTCATCTCCCACTGGTAACCTCTCAAACGAACCACAAACACTTGGGCTCTGAACTTGTTTAGCCTACTAAAACTTCCAACGTACGCAGCCTCTCCTGCTCAATCTGGCCAGAGCTCCACACCGAAATTGTGAACGTCCAGGGATTGCTCCTACACTAAAGGTGCCAGCCCTGAAAGCTCTTGCTGGTCCTCATCTCCCACTGGTAACCTCTCAAAACGAACCACAAACACTTGGCCTCTGAACTTGTTTAGCCTACTAAAACTTCCAACGTACACAGCCTCTCCTGCTCAATCTGGCCAGAGCTCAACACCGAAATTGTGAACGTCCAGGGATTGCTCCTACACTAAAGGTGCCAGCCCTGAAAGCTCTTGCTGGTCCTCATCTCCTCCACTGGTAACCTCTCAAACGAACCACAAACACTTGGCCTCTGAACTTGTTTAGCCTACTAAAACTTCCAACGTACACAGCCTCTCCTGCTCAATCTGGCAGAGCTCAACACCGAAATTGTGAACGTCCAAGGATTGCTCCTACACTAAAGGTGCCAGCCCTGAAAGCTCTTGCTGGTCCTCATCTCCCACTGGTAACCTCTCAAACGAAACCACAAACACTTGGGCTCTGAACTTGTTTAGCCTACTAAAACTTCCAACGTACACAGCCTCTCCTGCTCAATCTGGCCAAAATTCACCAACGAAATTGCGAACGTCAAGGGATTGCTCCTACACTAAAGGTGCCAGCCCTGAAAGCTCTTGCTGGTCCTCATCTCCCACTGGTAACCTCTCAAACGAACCACAAACACTTGGGCTCTGAACTTGTTTAGCCTACTAAAACTTCCAACGTACACAGCCTCTCCTGCTCAATCTGGCCAGAGCTCAACACCGGACATTGCGAACGTCCAAGGATTGCTCCTACACTAAAGGTGCCAGCCCTGAAAGCTCTTGCTGGTCCTCATCTCCCACTGGTAACCTCTCAAACGAACCACAAACACTTGGCCTCTGAACTTGTTTAGCCTACTAAAACTTCCAACGTACACAGCCTCTCCTGCTCAATCTGGCCAGAGCTCAACACCGACATTGCGAACGTCCAAGGATTGCTCCTACACTAAAGGTGCCAGCCCTGAAAGCTCTTGCTGGTCCTCATCTCCCACTGGTAACCTCTCAAACGAACCACAAACACTTGGGCTCTGAACTTGTTTAGCCCTACTAAAACTTCCAACGTACACAGCCTCTCCTGCTCAATCTGGCCAGAGCTCCACACCGAAATTGTGAACGTCCAGGGATTGCTCCTACACTAAAGGTGCCAGCCCTGAAAGCTCTTGCTGGTCCTCATCTCCCACTGGTAACCTCTCAAACGAACCACAAACAACTTGGGCTCTGAACTTGTTTAGCCCACTAAAAACTTCCAACGTACACCAGCCTCTCCTGCTCAATCTGGCCAGAGCTCAACACCGAAATTGCGAACGTCCAGCGATTGCTCCTACACTAAAGGTGCCAGCCCTGAAAGCTCTTGCTGGTCCTCATCTCCCACTGGTAACCTCTCAACGAACCACAAACACTTGGCCTCTGAACTTGTTTACCCTACTAAAACTTCCAACGTACACAGCCTCTCCTGCTCAATCTGGCCAGAGCTCAACTCCGAAATTGCGAACGTCCAGGGATTGCTCCTACACTAAAGGTGCCAGCCCTGAAAGCTCTTGGTGGTCCTCATCTCCCACTGGTAACCTCTCAAACGAACCACAAACACTTGGGCTCTGAACTTGTTTAGCCTACTAAAACTTCCAACGTACACAGCCTCTCCTGCTCAATCTGGCCAGAGCTCAACACCGACATTGCGAACGTCCAAGGATTGCTCCTACACTAAAGGTGCCAGCCCTGAAAGCTCTTGCTGGTCCTCATCTCCCACTGGTAACCTCTCAAAACGAACCACAAACACTTGGGCTCTGAACTTGTTTAGCCTACTAAAACTTCCAACGTACGCAGCCTCTCCTGCTCAATCTGGCCAGAGCTCCACACCGAAATTGTGAACGTCCAGGGATTGCTCCTACACTAAAGGTGCCAGCCCTGAAAGCTCTGCTGGTCCTCATCTCCCACTGGTAACCTCTCAAACGAACCACAAACACTTGGCCTCTGAACTTGTTTAGCCTACTAAAACTTCCAACGTACACAGCCTCTCCTGCTCAATCTGGCCAAAATTCAACACCGAAATTGTGAACGTCCAGGGATTGCTCCTACACTAAAGGTGCCAGCCCTGAAAGCTCTTGCTGGTCCTCATCTCCCACTGGTAACCTCTCAAACGAACCGCAAACACTTGGGCTCTGAACTTGTTTAGCCCACTAAAACTTCCAACGTACACAGCCTCTCCTGCTCAATCTGGCCAGAGCTCAACTCCGAAATTGCGAACGTCCAGGGATTGCTCCTACACTAAAGGTGCCCAGCCCTGAAAGCTCTTGCTGGTCCTCATCTCCCACTGGTAACCTCTCAAACGAACCACAAACACTTGGGCTCTGAACTTGTTTAGCCTACTAAAACTTCCAACGTACACAGCCTCTCCTGCTCAATCTGGCCAGAGCTCAACACCGAAATTGTGAACGTCCAAGGATTGCTCCTACACTAAAGGTGCCAGCCCTGAAAGCTCTGCTGGTCCTCATCTCCCACCTGGTAACCTCTCAAACGAACCACAAAACACTTGGCCTCTGAACTTGTTTAGCCTACTAAAACTTCCAACGTACACAGCCTCTCCTGCTCAATCTGGCCAAAATTCACCAACAGAAATTACGAACGTCCAGGGATTGCTCCTACACTAAAGGTGCCAGCCTGAAAGCTCTTGCTGGTCCTCATCTCCCACTGGTAACCTCTCAAACGAACCACAAACACTTGGGCTCTGAACTTGTTTAGCCTACTAAAACTTCCAACGTACACAGCCTCTCCTGCTCAATCTGGCCAGAGCTCAACACCGACATTGCGAACGTCCAAGGATTGCTCCTACACTAAAGGTGCCAGCCCTGAAAGCTCTTGCTGTCCTCATCTACCCACTGGTAACCTCTCAAACGAACACAAACACTTGGCCTCTGAAACTTGTTTAGCCTACTAAAACTTCCAACGTACACAGCCTCTCCTGCTCAATCTGGCCAAAATTCAACACCGAAATTGCGAACGTCCAGGGATTGCTCCTACACTAAAGGTGCCAGCCCTGAAAGCTCTTGCTGGTCCTCATCTCCCACTGGTAACCTCTCAACGAACCACACAAAACACTTGCCTCTGAACTTGTTTAGCCTACTAAAACTTCCAACGTACACAGCCTCTCCTGCTCAATCTGGCCAGAGCTCAACACCGACATTGCGAACGTCCAAGGATTGCTCCTACACTAAAGGTGCCAGCCCTGAAAGCTCTTGCTGGTCCTCATCTCCCACTGGTAACCTCTCAACGAACCACAAACACTTGGGCTCTGAACTTGTTTGCCTACTAAAACTTCCAACGTACACAGCCTCTCCTGCTCAATCTGGCCAGAGCTCAACACCGACATTGCGAACGTCACAAGGATTGCTCCTACACTAAAGGTGCCAGCCCTGAAAGCTCTTGCTGGTCCTCATCTCCCACTGGTAACCTCCCAAACGAACCACAAACACTTGGGCTCTGAACTTGTTTAAGCCTACTAAAACTTCCAACGTACACAGCCTCTCCTGCTCAATCTGGCCAGAGCTCAACACCGACATGCGAACGTCCAGCGATTGCTCTCTACACTAAAGGTCCAGCCGCCAGCCCTGAAAGCTCTTGCTGGTCCTCATCTCCCACTGGTAACCTCTCAAACGAACCACAAACACTTGGGCTCTGAACTTGTTTAGCCTACTAAAACTTCCAACGTACACAGCCTCTCCTGCTCAATCTGGCCAGAGCTCAACACCGACATTGCGAACGTCCAAGGATTGCTCCTACACTAAAGGTGCCAGCCCTGAAAGCTCTTGCTGGTCCCTCATCTCCCACTGGTAACCTCTCAAACGAACCACAAAACACTTGGGCTCTGAACTTGTTTAGCCTACTAAAACTTCCAACGTACAGAGCCCTCTCCTGCTCAATCTGGCCAAAATTCAACACCAAAATTGTGAACGTCCAGGGATTGCTCCTACACTAAAGGTGCCAGCCCTGAAAAGCTCTTGCTGGTCCTCATCTCCCACTGGTAACCTCTCAAAACGAACCACAAACACTTGGCCTCTGAACTTGTTTAGCCCACTAAAACTTCCAACGTACACAGCCTCTCCTGCTCAAATCTGGCCAGAGCTCAACTCCGAAATTGCGAACGTCCAAGGATTGCTCCTACACTAAAGGTGCCAGCCCTGAAAGCTCTTGCTGGTCCTCATCTCCCACTGGTAACCTCTCAAACGAACCACAAACACTTGGGCTCTGAACTTGTTTAGCCTACTAAAACTTCCAACGTACACAGCCTCTCCTGCTCAATCTGGCCAAAATTCAACACCGAAATTGCGAACGTCCAGCGATTGCTCCTACACTAAAGGTGCCAGCCCTGAAAGCTCTTGCTGGTCCTCATCTCCCACTGGTAACCTCTCAACGAACCACAAACACTTGGCCTCTGAACTTGTTTAGCCCACTAAAACTTCCAACGTACACAGCCTCTCCTGCTCAATCTGGCCAGAGCTCAACACTGACATTGCGAACGTCCAGCGATTGCTCCTACACTAAAGGTGCCAGCCCTGAAAGCTCTTGCTGGTCTCATCTCCCACTGGTAACCTCTCAAACGAACCACAAACACTTGGCCTCTGAACTTGTTTATAGCCTACTAAAACTTCCAACGTACACAGCCTCTCCTGCTCAATCTGGCCAGAGCTCAACACCGAAATTGTGAACGTCCAAGGATTGCTCCTACACTAAAGGTGCCAGCCCTGAAAGCTCTTGCTGGTCCTCATCTCCCACTGGTAACCTCTCAAACGAACCACAAACACTTGGGCTCTGAACTTGTTTAGCCTACTAAAACTTCCAACGTACACAGCCTCTCCTGCTCAATCTGGCCAAAATTCAACACCGAAATTGCGAACGTCAGGGATTGCTCCTACACTAAAGGTGCCAGCCCTGAAAGCTCTTGTGCGTCCTCATCTCCCACTGGAACCTCTCAAACGAACCACAAACACTTGGGCTCTGACTTGTTTAGCCTACTAAAACTTCCAACGTACACAGCCTCTCCTGCTCAAATCTGGCCAGAGCTCAACACCGAAATTGTGAACGTCCAAGGATTGCTCCTACACTAAAGGTGCCAGCCCTGAAAGCTCTTGCTGGTCCTCATCTCCCACTGGTAACCTCTCAAACGAACCACAAACACTTGGCCTCTGAACTTGTTTAGCCCTACTAAAACTTCCAACGTACACAGCCTCTCCTGCTCAATCTGGCCAGAGCTCAACACCGAAATTGCGAACGTCCAAGGATTGCTCCTACACTAAAGGTGCCAGCCCTGAAAGCTCTTGCTGGTCCTCATCTCCCCACTTGGTAACCTCCCGAAAGAACCACAAACACTTGGGCTCCTGAACTGTTTAGCCTACTAAAACTTCCAACGTACACAGCCTCTCCTGA
>NW_026776366.1:0-78446 GCF_030936135.1 Gavia stellata | reverse complement strand
ACTGGCCAGAGCTCAACACCGAAATTGCAAACATCCAGCGATTGCTCCTACACTAAAGGTGCCAGCCCTGAAAGCTCTTGCTGGTCCTCATCTCCCACTGGTAACCTCTCAAACGAACCACAAATACTTGGGCTCTGAACTTGTTTAAACACTCAAAGGTCCAGACGTATCATCGCTTCCTTTCGCTAATTCACGTCAGAGCTCAACACCGAAATTGCGAACGTCCAGCGATTGCTCCTACACTAAAGGTGCCAGCCCTGAAAGCTCTTGCTGGTCCTCATCTCCCACTGGTAACCTCTCAAACGAACCACAAACACTTGGGCTCTGAACTTGTTTAGCCTACTAAAACTTCCTACGTACACAGGCTCTCTAGCTCAACTGGCCAGAGCTCAACACCGAAATTGCAAACATCCAGCGATTGCTCCTACACTAAAGGTGCCAGCCCTGAAAGCTCTTGCTGGTCCTCATCTCCCACTGGTAACCTCTAAAACGAACCACAAACACTTGGGCTCTGAACTTGTTTAAACACTCAAAGGTCCAGACGTATCATCGCTTCCTTTCGCTAATTCACGTCGGAGCTCAACACCGAAATTAAAAACGTCCAGCGATTGCTCCTACACTAAAGGTGCCAGCCCTGAAAGCTCTTGCTGGTCCTCATCTCCCACTGGTAACCTCTCAAACGAACCACAAACACTTGGGCTCTGAACTTCTTTAGGCTACTAAAACGTCCAATGTACACAGCCTCTCCTGCTCAATCTGGCCAGAGCTCCGACCGAAATTGCGAACGTCCAGCGATTGCTCCTACACGAAAGGTGCCAACCCTGAAAGCTCTTGCTGGTCCTCATCTCCCACTGGTAACCTCTAAAACGAACAACAAACACTTGGGCTCTGAACTTGTTTAGACAATCAGAGGTCCACACGTATCATCACTTCCTTTCGCTAATTCATGTCGGAGCTCAACACCGAAATTGCGAACGTCCAGCGATTGCTCCTACACCAAAGGTGCCAGCCCTGAAAGCTCTTGCTGCTCCTCATCTCCCACTGGTAACCTCTCAAATGAACCACAAACACTTGGGCTCTGAACTTCTTCAGGCTACTAAAACTTCCAACGTACACAGCCTCTCCTGCTCAATCTGTCCAGAGCTCAACACCGAAATTGCGAACGTCCAGCAGTTGCTCCTACACTAAAGGTGCCAGCCCTGAAAGCTCTTGCTGGTCCTCATCTCCCACTGGTAACCTCTAAAACGAACCACAAATACTTGGGCTCTGAACTTGTTTAGACACTCAAAGGTCCAGACGTATCATCGCTTCCTTTCGCTAGTTCACGTCAGAGCTCAACACCGAAATTGCGAACGTCCAGCGATTGCTCCTACACTAAAGGTGCCAGCCCTGAAAGCTCTTGCTGGTCCTCATCTCCCACTGGTAACCTCTAAAACGAACCACAAACACTTGGCCTCTGAACTTGTTTAGGCTACTAAAACTTCCAACGTACACAGCCTCTCCTGCTCAACCTGGCGAGAGCTCACACCGAAATTGCGAACGTCCAGCGATTGCTCCTACACTAAAGGTGCCAGCCCTGAAAGCTCTTGCTGGTCCTCATCTCCCACTGGCAACCTCTCAAACGAACCACAAACACTTGGGCTCTGAACTTGTTTAGACACTCAAAGGTCCATACGTATCATCGCTTCCTTTTGATAATTCACGTCAGAGCTCAACACCGAAATTGCGAACGTCCAGCGATTGCTCCTACACTAAAGGTGCCAGCCCTGAAAGCTCTTGCTGGTCCTCATCTCCCACTGGTAACCTCTAAAACGAACCACAAACACGTGGGCTCTGAACTTGTTGAGGCTGTTAAAACTTCCAACGTACACACCCTCTCCTGCTCAAACTGGCCAGAGCTCACACCGAAATTGCGAACGTCCAGCGATTGTTCCTACACTAAAGGTGCCAGCCCTGAATGCTCTTGCTGGTCCTCATCTCCCACTGGTAACCTCTCAAACGAACCACAAACACTTGGGCTCTGAACTTGTTTAGACACTCAAAGGTCCAGACGTATCATCGCTTCCTTTCGCTAATTCACGTCGGAGCTCAACACCGAAATTGCGAACGTCCAGCGATTGCTCCTACACTAAAGGTGCCAGCCCTGAAAGCTCTTGCTGGTCCTCATCTCCCACTGGTAACCTCTCAAACGAACCACAAACACTTGGGCTCTGAACTTGTTTGGACACTGTAAGGTCCAGACGTATCATTGCTTCCTTTCACTAATTCACGTCACAGCTCAACACCAAAATTGCGAACGTCCAGCGATTGTTCCTACACTAAAGGTGCCAGCCCTGAAAGCTCTTGCTGGTCCTCATCTCCCACTGGTAACCTCTAAAACGAACCACAAACACTTGGCCTCTGAACTTGTTTAGGCTACTAAAACTTCCAACGTACACAGCCTCTCCTGCTCAACCTGGCGAGAGCTCACACCGAAATTGCGAACGTCCAGCGATTGCTCCTACACTAAAGGTGCCAGCCCTGAAAGCTCTTGCTGGTCCTCATCTCCCACTGGCAACCTCTCAAACGAACCACAAACACTTGGGCTCTGAACTTGTTTAGACACTCAAAGGTCCATACGTATCATCGCTTCCTTTTGATAATTCACGTCAGAGCTCAACACCGAAATTGCGAACGTCCAGCGATTGCTCCTACACTAAAGGTGCCAGCCCTGAAAGCTCTTGCTGGTCCTCATCTCCAACTGGTAACCTCTAAAACGAAGCACAAACACTTGGGCTCTGAACTTGTTTAGACACTCAAAGGTCCAGACATATCATGGCTTCCTTTCCCTAATTCACGTCGGAGCTCAACACCGAAATTGCGAACGTCCAGCGATTGTTCCTACACTAAAGGTGCCAGCCCTGAAAGCTCTTGCTGGTCCTCATCTCCCACTGGTAACCTCTAAAAAGAACGACAAACACTTGGGCTCTGAACTTGTTTAGACACTCAAAGGTCCAGCCGTATCATTGCTTCCTTTCGCTAATTCACGTCAGAGCTCAACACCGACATTGCGAACGTCCAGCGATTGCTCCTACACTAAAGGTGCCAGCCCTGAAAGCTCTTGCTGGTCCTCATCTCCCACTGGTAACCTCTCAAATGAACCACAAACACTTGGGCTCTGAACTTGTTTAGCCTACTAAAACTTCCAACGTACACAGCCTCTCCTGCTCAACCTGGCCAGAGCTCACACCGAAATTGCAAACGTCCAGCGATTGCTCCTACACTTAAGGTGCCAGCCCTGAAAGCTCTTGCTGGTCCTCATCTCCCACTGGTAACCTCTCAAACGAACCACAAACACTTGGGCTCTGAACTTGTTTAGCCTACTAAAACTTCCAACGTACACAGCCTCTCCTGCTCAATCTGGCCACAGCTCTACACCGAAATTGCGAACGTCCAGCGATTGCTCCTACACTAAAGGTGCCAGCCCTGAAAGCTCTTGCCGGTCCTCATCTCCCACTGGTAACCTCTAAAACGAACCACAAACACTAGGGCTCTAAACTTGTTTAAACACTCAAAGGTCCAGACATATCATCGCTTCCTTTCGCTAATTCACGTCGGAGCTTAACACCGAAATTGCGAACGTCCAGCGATTGCTCCTACACTAAAGGTGCCAGCCCTGAAAGCTCTTGCTGGTCCTCATCTCCCACTGGTAACCTCTAAAACGAACCACAAACACTTGGGCTCTGAACTTGTTTAGGCTTCTAAAACTTCCTACGTACACAGCCTCTCCTGCTCAACTGGCCAGAGCTCAACACCGAAATTGCGAACGTCCAGCGATTGTTCCTACACTAAAGGTGCCAGCCCTGAAAGCTCTTGCTGGTCCTCATCTCCCACTGGTAACCTCTCAAACGAACCACAAACACTTGGGCTCTGAACTTGTTTAGGCTGCTAAAACTTCCAACGTACACAGCCTCTCCTGCTCAAACTGGCCAGAGCTCACACCGAAATTGCGAACGTCCAGCGATTGCTCCTACACTAAAGGTGCCAGCCCTGAAAGCTCTTGCTGGTCCTCATCTCCCACTGGTAACCTCTAAAATGAACCACAAACACTTGGGCTCTGAACTTGTTTAGACACTCAAAGGTCCAGACGTATCATCGCTTCCTTTCGCTAGTTCACGTCAGAGCTCAACACCGAAATTGCGAACGTCCAGCGATTGCTCCTACACTAAAGGTGCCAGCCCTGAAAGCTCTTGCTGGTCCTCATCTCCCACTGGTAACCTCTAAAACGAACCACAAACACTTGGCCTCTGAACTTGTTTAGGCTACTAAAACTTCCAACGTACACAGCCTCTCCTGCTCAACCTGGCGAGAGCTCACACCGAAATTGCGAACGTCCAGCGATTGCTCCTACACTAAAGGTGCCAGCCCTGAAAGCTCTTGCTGGTCCTCATCTCCCACTGGCAACCTCTCAAACGAACCACAAACACTTGGGCTCTGAACTTGTTTAGACACTCAAAGGTCCATACGTATCATCGCTTCCTTTTGATAATTCACGTCAGAGCTCAACACCGAAATTGCGAACGTCCAGCGATTGCTCCTACACTAAAGGTGCCAGCCCTGAAAGCTCTTGCTGGTCCTCATCTCCCACTGGTAACCTCTAAAACGAACCACAAACACGTGGGCTCTGAACTTGTTGAGGCTGTTAAAACTTCCAACGTACACACCCTCTCCTGCTCAAACTGGCCAGAGCTCACACCGAAATTGCGAACGTCCAGCGATTGTTCCTACACTAAAGGTGCCAGCCCTGAATGCTCTTGCTGGTCCTCATCTCCCACTGGTAACCTCTCAAACGAACCACAAACACTTGGGCTCTGAACTTGTTTAGACACTCAAAGGTCCAGACGTATCATCGCTTCCTTTCGCTAATTCACGTCGGAGCTCAACACCGAAATTGCGAACGTCCAGCGATTGCTCCTACACTAAAGGTGCCAGCCCTGAAAGCTCTTGCTGGTCCTCATCTCCCACTGGTAACCTCTCAAACGAACCACAAACACTTGGGCTCTGAACTTGTTTGGACACTGTACGGTCCAGACGTATCATTGCTTCCTTTCACTAATTCACGTCACAGCTCAACACCAAAATTGCGAACGTCCAGCGATTGCTCCTACACTAAAGGTGCCAGCCCTGAAAGCTCTTGCTGCTCCTCATCTCCCACTGGTAACCTCTAGAAAGAACGACAAACACTTGGGCTCTGAACTTGTTTAGACACTCAAAGGTCCAGACGTATCATTGCTTCATTTCGCTAATTCACGTCAGAGCTCAACACCGAAATTGCGAACGTCCAGCGATTGCTCCTACACTAAAGGTGCCAGCCCTGAAAGCTCTTGCTGGTCCTCATCTCCCACTGGTAACCTCTCAAATGAACCACAAACACTTGGGCTCTGAACTTGTTTAGCCTACTAAAACTTCCAACGTACACAGCCTCTCCTGCTCAACCTGGCCAGAGCTCACACCGAAATTGCAAACGTCCAGCGATTGCTCCTACACTTAAGGTGCCAGCCCTGAAAGCTCTTGCTGGTCCTCATCTCCCACTGGTAACCTCTCAAACGAACCACAAACACTTGGGCTCTGAACTTGTTTAGCCTACTAAAACTTCCAACGTACACAGCCTCTCCTGCTCAATCTGGCCACAGCTCAACAGCGAAATTGCGAACGTCCAGCGATTGCTCCTACACTAAAGGTGCCAGCCCTGAAAGCTCTTGCCGGTCCTCATCTCCCACTGGTAACCTCTAAAACGAACCACAAACACTAGGGCTCTAAAGTTGTTTAAACACTCAAAGGTCCAGACATATCATCGCTTCCTTTCGCTAATTCACGTCGGAGCTTAACACCGAAATTGCGAACGTCCAGCGATTGCTCCTACACTAAAGGTGCCAGCCCTGAAAGCTCTTGCTGGTCCTCATCTCCCACTGGTAACCTCTAAAACGAACCACAAACACTTGGGCTCTGAACTTGTTTAGGCTTCTAAAACTTCCTACGTACACAGCCTCTCCTGCTCAACTGGCCAGAGCTCAACACCGAAATTGCGAACGTCCAGCGATTGTTCCTACACTAAAGGTGCCAGCCCTGAAAGCTCTTGCTGGTCCTCATCTCCCACTGGTAACCTCTAAAATGAACCACAAACACTTGGGCTCTGAACTTGTTTAGACACTCAAAGGTCCAGACGTATCATCGCTTCCTTTCGCTAGTTCACGTCAGAGCTCAACACCGAAATTGCGAACGTCCAGCGATTGCTCCTACACTAAAGGTGCCAGCCCTGAAAGCTCTTGCTGGTCCTCATCTCCCACTGGTAACCTCTAAAACGAACCACAAACACTTGGCCTCTGAACTTGTTTAGGCTACTAAAACTTCCAACGTACACAGCCTCTCCTGCTCAACCTGGCGAGAGCTCACACCGAAATTGCGAACGTCCAGCGATTGCTCCTACACTAAAGGTGCCAGCCCTGAAAGCTCTTGCTGGTCCTCATCTCCCACTGGCAACCTCTCAAACGAACCACAAACACTTGGGCTCTGAACTTGTTT
This sequence comes from Gavia stellata, assembly GCF_030936135.1. Classification (NCBI taxonomy): domain Eukaryota; kingdom Metazoa; phylum Chordata; class Aves; order Gaviiformes; family Gaviidae; genus Gavia; species Gavia stellata. The sequence goes on along the minus strand of NW_026776366.1, from coordinate 71,885 downwards.
AGACACTCAAAGGTCCAGACGTATCATCGCTTCCTTTTGATAATTCACGTCGGAGCTCAACACCGAAATTGCGAACGTCCAGCGATTGCTCCTACACTAAAGGTGCCAGCCCTGAAAGCTCTTGCTGGTCCTCATCTCCCACTGGTAACCTCTAAAACGAACCACAAACACGTGGGCTCTGTACTTGTTGAGGCTGTTAAAACTTCCAACGTACACACCCTCTCCTGCTCAAACTGGCCAGAGCTCACACCGAAATTGCGAACGTCCAGGGATTCCTCCTACACTAAAGGTGCCAGCCCTGAATGCTCTTGCTGGTCCTCATCTCCCACTGGTAACCTCTCAAACGAACCACAAACACTTGGGCTCTGAACTTGTTTAGACACTGTAAGGTCCAGACGTATCATCGCTTCCTTTCACTAATTCACGTCACAGCTCAACACCAAAATTGCGAACGTCCAGCGATTGTTCCTACACTAAAGGTGCCAGCCCTGAAAGCTCTTGCTGGTCCTCATCTCCCACTGGTAACCTCTCAAATGAACCACAAACACTTGGGCTCTGAACTTCTTCAGGCTACTAAAACTTCCAACGTACACAGCCTCTCCTGCTCAATCTGGGCAGAGCTCAATACCGAAACTGCGAACGTCCAGCGATTGCTCCTACACTAAAGGTGCCAGCCCTGAAAGCTCTTGCTGGTCCTCATCTCCCACTGGTAACCTCTAAAACGAACCACAAACACTTGGGCTCTGTACTTTTTTACGCTATTAAAACTTCCAACGTACACAGCCTCTCCTGCTCAACAGGCCAGAGCTCAACACCGAAATTGCGAACGTCCAGCGATTGCTCCTACACTAAAGGTGCCAGCCCTGAAAGCTCTTGCTGGTCCTCATCTCCCACTGGTAACCTCTCAAACGAACCACAAACACTTGGGCTCTGAACTTGTTTAGCCTACTAAAACTTCCTACGTACACAGCCTCTCTAGCTCAACTGGCCAGAGCTCAACACCGAAATTGCAAACATCCAGCGATTGCTCCTACACTAAAGGTGCCAGCCCTGAAAGCTCTTGCTGGTCCTCATCTCCCACTGGTAACCTCTCAAACGAACCACAAATACTTGGGCTCTGAACTTGTTTAAACACTCAAAGGTCCAGACGTATCATCGCTTCCTTTCGCTAATTCACGTCAGAGCTCAACACCGAAATTGCGAACGTCCAGCGATTGCTCCTACACTAAAGGTGCCAGCCCTGAAAGCTCTTGCTGGTCCTCATCTCCCACTGGTAACCTCTAAAACGAACCACAAACACTTGGGCTCTGAACTTGTTTAGGCTACTAAAACTTCCTACGTACACAGGCTCTCTAGCTCAACTGGCCAGAGCTCAACACCGAAATTGCAAACATCCAGCGATTGCTCCTACACTAAAGGTGCCAGCCCTGAAAGCTCTTGCTGGTCCTCATCTCCCACTGGTAACCTCTAAAACGAACCACAAACACTTGGGCTCTGAACTTGTTTAAACACTCAAAGGTCCAGACGTATCATCGCTTCCTTTCGCTAATTCACGTCGGAGCTCAACACCGAAATTAAAAACGTCCAGCGATTGCTCCTACACTAAAGGTGCCAGCCCTGAAAGCTCTTGCTGGTCCTCATCTCCCACTGGTAACCTCTCAAACGAACCACAAACACTTGGGCTCTGAACTTCTTTAGGCTACTAAAACGTCCAATGTACACAGCCTCTCCTGCTCAATCTGGCCAGAGCTACGACCGAAATTGCGAACGTCCAGCGATTGCTCCTACACGAAAGGTGCCAACCCTGAAAGCTCTTGCTGGTCTTCATCTCCCACTGGTAACCTCTAAAACGAACAACAAACACTTGGGCTCTGAACTTGTTTAGACAATCAGAGGTCCACACGTATCATCACTTCCTTTCGCTAATTCATGTCGGAGCTCAACACCGAAATTGCGAACGTCCAGCGATTGCTCCTACACCAAAGGTGCCAGCCCTGAAAGCTCTTGCTGCTCCTCATCTCCCACTGGTAACCTCTCAAATGAACCACAAACACTTGGGCTCTGAACTTCTTCAGGCTACTAAAACTTCCAACGTACACAGCCTCTCCTGCTCAATCTGTCCAGAGCTCAACACCGAAATTGCGAACGTCCAGCAGTTGCTCCTACACTAAAGGTGCCAGCCCTGAAAGCTCTTGCTGGTCCTCATCTCCCACTGGTAACCTCTAAAACGAACCACAAACACTTGGGCTCTGAACTTGTTTAGACACTCAAAGGTCCAGACGTATCATTGCTTCCTTTCGCTAATTCACGTCAGAGCTCAACACCGAAATTGCGAACGTCCAGCGATTGCTCCTACACTAAAGGTGCCAGCCCTGAAAGCTCTTGCTGGTCCTCATCTCCCACTGGTAACCTCTAAAACGAACCACAAACACTTGGGCTCTGAACTTGTTTAGGCTTCTAAAACTTCCTACGTACACAGCCTCTCCTGCTCAACCTGGCCAGAGCTCACACCGAAATTGCAAACGTCCAGCGATTGCTCCTACACTTAAGGTGCCAGCCCTGAAAGCTCTTGCTGGTCCTCATCTCCCACTGGTAACCTCTCAAACGAACCACAAACACTTGGGCTCTGAACTTGTTTAGCCTACTAAAACTTCCAACGTACACAGCCTCTCCTGCTCAATCTGGCCACAGCTCAACACCGAAATTGCGAACGTCCAGCGATTGCTCCTACACTAAAGGTGCCAGCCCTGAAAGCTCTTGCCGGTCCTCATCTCCCACTGGTAACCTCTAAAACGAACCACAAACACTAGGGCTCTAAAGTTGTTTAAACACTCAAAGGTCCAGACGTATCATCGCTTCCTTTTGATAATTCACGTCGGAGCTCAACACCGAAATTGCGAACGTCCAGCGATTGCTCCTACACTAAAGGTGCCAGCCCTGAAAGCTCTTGCTGGTCCTCATCTCCCACTGGTAACCTCTAAAACGAACCACAAACACGTGGGCTCTGTACTTGTTGAGGCTGTTAAAACTTCCAACGTACACACCCTCTCCTGCTCAAACTGGCCAGAGCTCACACCGAAATTGCGAACGTCCAGCGATTGCTCCTACACTAAAGGTGCCAGCCCTGAATGCTCTTGCTGGTCCTCATCTCCCACTGGTAACCTCTCAAACGAACCACAAACACTTGGGCTCTGAACTTGTTTAGACACTGTAAGGTCCAGACGTATCATCGCTTCCTTTCACTAATTCACGTCACAGCTCAACACCAAAATTGCGAACGTCCAGCGATTGTTCCTACACTAAAGGTGCCAGCCCTGAAAGCTCTTGCTGGTCCTCATCTCCCACTGGTAACCTCTCAAACGAACCACAAACACTTGGGCTCTGAACTTGTTTAGGCTACTAAAACTTCCTACGTACACAGGCTCTCTAGCTCAACTGGCCAGAGCTCAACACCGAAATTGCAAACATCCAGCGATTGCTCCTACACTAAAGGTGCCAGCCCTGAAAGCTCTTGCTGGTCCTCATCTCCCACTGGTAACCTCTAAAACGAACCACAAACACTTGGGCTCTGAACTTGTTTAAACACTCAAAGGTCCAGACGTATCATCGCTTCCTTTCGCTAATTCACGTCGGAGCTCAACACCGAAATTAAAAACGTCCAGCGATTGCTCCTACACTAAAGGTGCCAGCCCTGAAAGCTCTTGCTGGTCCTCATCTCCCACTGGTAACCTCTCAAACGAACCACAAACACTTGGGCTCTGAACTTCTTTAGGCTACTAAAACTTCCAATGTACACAGCCTCTCCTGCTCAATCTGGCCAGAGCTCCGACCGAAATTGCGAACGTCCAGCGATTGCTCCTACACGAAAGGTGCCAACCCTGAAAGCTCTTGCTGGTCCTCATCTCCCACTGGTAACCTCTAAAACGAACAACAAACACTTGGGCTCTGAACTTGTTTAGACAATCAGAGGTCCACACGTATCATCACTTCCTTTCGCTAATTCATGTCGGAGCTCAACACCGAAATTGCGAACGTCCAGCGATTGCTCCTACACCAAAGGTGCCAGCCCTGAAAGCTCTTGCTGCTCCTCATCTCCCACTGGTAACCTCTCAAATGAACCACAAACACTTGGGCTCTGAACTTCTTCAGGCTACTAAAACTTCCAACGTACACAGCCTCTCCTGCTCAATCAGGCCAGAGCTCAACACCGAAATTGCGAACGTCCAGCAGTTGCTCCTACACTAAAGGTGCCAGCCCTGAAAGCTCTTGCTGGTCCTCATCTCCCACTGGTAACCTCTAAAACGAACCACAAATACTTGGGCTCTGAACTTGTTTAGACACTCAAAGGTCCAGACGTATCATCGCTTCCTTTCGCTAATTCACGTCGGAGCTCAACACCGAAATTGCGAACGTCCAGCGATTGCTCCTACACTAAAGGTGCCAGCCCTGAAAGCTCTTGCTGGTCCTCATCTCCCACTGGTAACCTCTAGAAAGAACGACAAACACCTGGGCTCTGAACTTGTTTAGACACTCAAAGGTCCAGACGTATCATTGCTTCATTTCGCTAATTCACGTCAGAGCTCAACACCGAAATTGCGAACGTCCAGCGATTGCTCCTACACTAAAGGTGCCAGCCCTGAAAGCTCTTGCTGGTCCTCATCTCCCACTGGTAACCTCTCAAATGAACCACAAACACTTGGGCTCTCAACTTGTTTAGCCTACTAAAACTTCCAACGTACACAGCCTCTCCTGCTCAACCTGGCCAGAGCTCACACCGAAATTGCAAACGTCCAGCGATTGCTCCTACACTTAAGGTGCCAGCCCTGAAAGCTCTTGCTGGTCCTCATCTCCCACTGGTAACCTCTCAAACGAACCACAAACACTTGGGCTCTGAACTTGTTTAGCCTACTAAAACTTCCAACGTACACAGCCTCTCCTGCTCAATCTGGCCACAGCTCAACAGCGAAATTGCGAACGTCCAGCGATTGCTCCTACACTAAAGGTGCCAGCCCTGAAAGCTCTTGCCGGTCCTCATCTCCCACTGGTAACCTCTAAAACGAACCACAAACACTAGGGCTCTAAAGTTGTTTAAACACTCAAAGGTCCAGACATATCATCGCTTCCTTTCGCTAATTCACGTCGGAGCTTAACACCGAAATTGCGAACGTCCAGCGATTGCTCCTACACTAAAGGTGCCAGCCCTGAAAGCTCTTGCTGGTCCTCATCTCCCACTGGTAACCTCTAAAACGAACCACAAACACTTGGGCTCTGAACTTGTTTAGGCTTCTAAAACTTCCTACGTACACAGCCTCTCCTGCTCAACTGGCCAGAGCTCAACACCGAAATTGCGAACGTCCAGCGATTGTTCCTACACTAAAGGTGCCAGCCCTGAAAGCTCTTGCTGGTCCTCATCTCCCACTGGTAACCTCTAAAATGAACCACAAACACTTGGGCTCTGAACTTGTTTAGACACTCAAAGGTCCAGACGTATCATCGCTTCCTTTCGCTAGTTCACGTCAGAGCTCAACACCGAAATTGCGAACGTCCAGCGATTGCTCCTACACTAAAGGTGCCAGCCCTGAAAGCTCTTGCTGGTCCTCATCTCCCACTGGTAACCTCTAAAACGAACCACAAACACTTGGCCTCTGAACTTGTTTAGGCTACTAAAACTTCCAACGTACACAGCCTCTCCTGCTCAACCTGGCGAGAGCTCACACCGAAATTGCGAACGTCCAGCGATTGCTCCTACACTAAAGGTGCCAGCCCTGAAAGCTCTTGCTGGTCCTCATCTCCCACTGGCAACCTCTCAAACGAACCACAAACACTTGGGCTCTGAACTTGTTTAGACACTCAAAGGTCCAGACGTATCATCGCTTCCTTTTGATAATTCACGTCGGAGCTCAACACCGAAATTGCGAACGTCCAGCGATTGCTCCTACACTAAAGGTGCCAGCCCTGAAAGCTCTTGCTGGTCCTCATCTCCCACTGGTAACCTCTAAAACGAACCACAAACACGTGGGCTCTGTACTTGTTGAGGCTGTTAAAACTTCCAACGTACACACCCTCTCCTGCTCAAACTGGCCAGAGCTCACACCGAAATTGCGAACGTCCAGGGATTCCTCCTACACTAAAGGTGCCAGCCCTGAATGCTCTTGCTGGTCCTCATCTCCCACTGGTAACCTCTCAAACGAACCACAAACACTTGGGCTCTGAACTTGTTTAGACACTGTAAGGTCCAGACGTATCATCGCTTCCTTTCACTAATTCACGTCACAGCTCAACACCAAAATTGCGAACGTCCAGCGATTGTTCCTACACTAAAGGTGCCAGCCCTGAAAGCTCTTGCTGGTCCTCATCTCCCACTGGTAACCTCTCAAATGAACCACAAACACTTGGGCTCTGAACTTCTTCAGGCTACTAAAACTTCCAACGTACACAGCCTCTCCTGCTCAATCTGGGCAGAGCTCAATACCGAAACTGCGAACGTCCAGCGATTGCTCCTACACTAAAGGTGCCAGCCCTGAAAGCTCTTGCTGGTCCTCATCTCCCACTGGTAACCTCTAAAACGAACCACAAACACTTGGGCTCTGTACTTTTTTACGCTATTAAAACTTCCAACGTACACAGCCTCTCCTGCTCAACAGGCCAGAGCTCAACACCGAAATTGCGAACGTCCAGCGATTGCTCCTACACTAAAGGTGCCAGCCCTGAAAGCTCTTGCTGGTCCTCATCTCCCACTGGTAACCTCTCAAACGAACCACAAATACTTGGGCTCTGAACTTGTTTAAACACTCAAAGGTCCAGACGTATCATCGCTTCCTTTCGCTAATTCACGTCAGAGCTCAACACCGAAATTGCGAACGTCCAGCGATTGCTCCTACACTAAAGGTGCCAGCCCTGAAAGCTCTTGCTACTCCTCATCTCCCACTGGTAACCTCTAAAACGAACCACAAACACTTGGGCTCTGAACTTGTTTAGGCTACTAAAACTTCCTACGTACACAGGCTCTCTAGCTCAACTGGCCAGAGCTCAACACCGAAATTGCAAACATCCAGCGATTGCTCCTACACTAAAGGTGCCAGCCCTGAAAGCTCTTGCTGGTCCTCATCTCCCACTGGTAACCTCTAAAACGAACCACAAACACTTGGGCTCTGAACTTGTTTAAACACTCAAAGGTCCAGACGTATCATCGCTTCCTTTCGCTAATTCACGTCGGAGCTCAACACCGAAATTAAAAACGTCCAGCGATTGCTCCTACACTAAAGGTGCCAGCCCTGAAAGCTCTTGCTGGTCCTCATCTCCCACTGGTAACCTCTCAAACGAACCACAAACACTTGGGCTCTGAACTTCTTTAGCCTACTAAAACTTCCAATGTACACAGCCTCTCCTGCTCAATCTGGCCAGAGCTCCGACCGAAATTGCGAACGTCCAGCGATTGCTCCTACACGAAAGGTGCCAACCCTGAAAGCTCTTGCTGGTCCTCATCTCCCACTGGTAACCTCTAAAACGAACAACAAACACTTGGGCTCTGAACTTGTTTAAACACTCAAAGGTCCAGACATATCATCGCTTCCTTTCGCTAATTCACGTCGGAGCTTAACACCGAAATTGCGAACGTCCAGCGATTGCTCCTACACTAAAGGTGCCAGCCCTGAAAGCTCTTGCTGGTCCTCATCTCCCACTGGTAACCTCTAAAACGAACCACAAACACTTGGGCTCTGAACTTGTTTAGGCTTCTAAAACTTCCTACGTACACAGCCTCTCCTGCTCAACTGGCCAGAGCTCAACACCGAAATTGCGAACGTCCAGCGATTGTTCCTACACTAAAGGTGCCAGCCCTGAAAGCTCTTGCTGGTCCTCATCTCCCACTGGTAACCTCTCAAACGAACCACAAACACTTGGGCTCTGAACTTGTTTAGGCTGCTAAAACTTCCAACGTACACAGCCTCTCCTGCTCAAACTGGCCAGAGCTCACACCGAAATTGCGAACGTCCAGCGATTGCTCCTACACTAAAGGTGCCAGCCCTGAAAGCTCTTGCTGGTCCTCATCTCCCACTGGTAACCTCTAAAATGAACCACAAACACTTGGGCTCTGAACTTGTTTAGACACTCAAAGGTCCAGACGTATCATCGCTTCCTTTCGCTAGTTCACGTCAGAGCTCAACACCGAAATTGCGAACGTCCAGCGATTGCTCCTACACTAAAGGTGCCAGCCCTGAAAGCTCTTGCTGGTCCTCATCTCCAACTGGTAACCTCTAAAACGAAGCACAAACACTTGGGCTCTGAACTGGTTTAGACACTCAAAGGTCCAGACATATCATGGCTTCCTTTCGCTAATTCACGTCGGAGCTCAACACCGAAATTGCGAACGTCCAGCGATTGCTCCTACACTAAAGGTGCCAGCCCTGAAAGCTCTTGCTGGTCCTCATCTCCCACTGGTAACCTCTAAAACGAACCACAAACACTAGGGCTCTAAACTTGTTTAAACACTCAAAGGTCCAGACATATCATCGCTTCCTTTCGCTAATTCACGTCGGAGCTTAACACCGAAATTGCGAACGTCCAGCGATTGCTCCTACACTAAAGGTGCCAGCCCTGAAAGCTCTTGCTGGTCCTCATCTCCCACTGGTAACCTCTAAAACGAACCACAAACACTTGGGCTCTGAACTTGTTTAGGCTTCTAAAACTTCCTACGTACACAGCCTCTCCTGCTCAACTGGCCAGAGCTCAACACCGAAATTGCGAACGTCCAGCGATTGTTCCTACACTAAAGGTGCCAGCCCTGAAAGCTCTTGCTGGTCCTCATCTCCCACTGGTAACCTCTAAAACGAACCACAAACACTTGGCCTCTGAACTTGTTTAGGCTGCTAAAACTTCCAACGTACACAGCCTCTCCTGCTCAACCTGGCGAGAGCTCACACCGAAATTGCGAACGTCCAGCGATTGCTCCTACACTAAAGGTGCCAGCCCTGAAAGCTCTTGCTGGTCCTCATCTCCCACTGGTAACCTCTCAAACGAACCACAAACACTTGGGCTCTGAACTTGTTTAGACACTCAAAGGTCCATACGTATCATCGCTTCCTTTTGATAATTCACGTCAGAGCTCAACACCGAAATTGCGAACGTCCAGCGATTGCTCCTACACTAAAGGTGCCAGCCCTGAAAGCTCTTGCTGGTCCTCATCTCCCACTGGTAACCTCTAAAACGAACCACAAACACGTGGGCTCTGAACTTGTTGAGGCTGTTAAAACTTCCAACGTACACACCCTCTCCTGCTCAAACTGGCCAGAGCTCACACCGACATTGCGAACGTCCAGCGATTGTTCCTACACTAAAGGTGCCAGCCCTGAATGCTCTTGCTGGTCCTCATCTCCCACTGGTAACCTCTCAAACGAACCACAAACACTTGGGCTCTGAACTTGTTTAGACACTCAAAGGTCCAGACGTATCATCGCTTCCTTTCGCTAATTCACGTCGGAGCTCAACACCGAAATTGCGAACGTCCAGCGACTGCTCCTACACTAAAGGTGCCAGCCCTGAAAGCTCTTGCTGGTCCTCATCTCCCACTGGTAACCTCTCAAACGAACCACAAACACTTGGGCTCTGAACTTGTTTGGACACTGTAAGGTCCAGACGTATCATTGCTTCCTTTCACTAATTCACGTCACAGCTCAACACCAAAATTGCGAACGTCCAGCGATTGTTCCTACACTAAAGGTGCCAGCCCTGAAAGCTCTTGCTGGTCCTCATCTCCCACTGGTAACCTCTAAAACGAACCACAAACACTTGGGCTCTGAACTTGTTTAGACACTCAAAGGTCCAGACATATAATGGCTTCCTTTCGCTAATTCACGTCGGAGCTCAACACCGAAATTGCGAACGTCCAGCGATTGCTCCTACACTAAAGGTGCCAGCCCTGAAAGCTCTTGCTGGTCCTCATCTCCCACTGGTAACCTCTAGAAAGAACGACAAACACCTGGGCTCTGAACTTGTTTAGACACTCAAAGGTCCAGACGTATCATTGCTTCATTTCGCTAATTCACGTCAGAGCTCAACACCGAAATTGCGAACGTCCAGCGATTGCTCCTACACTAAAGGTGCCAGCCCTGAAAGCTCTTGCTGGTCCTCATCTCCCACTGGTAACCTCTCAAATGAACCACAAACACTTGGGCTCTGAACTTGTTTAGCCTACTAAAACTTCCAACGTACACAGCCTCTCCTGCTCAACCTGGCCAGAGCTCACACCGAAATTGCAAACGTCCAGCGATTGCTCCTACACTTAAGGTGCCAGCCCTGAAAGCTCTTGCTGGTCCTCATCTCCCACTGGTAACCTCTCAAACGAACCACAAACACTTGGGCTCTGAACTTGTTTAGCCTACTAAAACTTCCAACGTACACAGCCTCTCCTGCTCAATCTGGCCACAGCTCAACAGCGAAATTGCGAACGTCCAGCGATTGCTCCTACACTAAAGGTGCCAGCCCTGAAAGCTCTTGCCGGTCCTCATCTCCCACTGGTAACCTCTAAAACGAACCACAAACACTAGGGCTCTAAAGTTGTTTAAACACTCAAAGGTCCAGACATATCATCGCTTCCTTTCGCTAATTCACGTCGGAGCTTAACACCGAAATTGCGAACGTCCAGCGATTGCTCCTACACTAAAGGTGCCAGCCCTGAAAGCTCTTGCTGGTCCTCATCTCCCACTGGTAACCTCTAAAACGAACCACAAACACTTGGGCTCTGAACTTGTTTAGGCTTCTAAAACTTCCTACGTACACAGCCTCTCCTGCTCAACTGGCCAGAGCTCAACACCGAAATTGCGAACGTCCAGCGATTGTTCCTACACTAAAGGTGCCAGCCCTGAAAGCTCTTGCTGGTCCTCATCTCCCACTGGTAACCTCTAAAATGAACCACAAACACTTGGGCTCTGAACTTGTTCAGACACTCAAAGGTCCAGACGTATCATCGCTTCCTTTCGCTAGTTCACGTCAGAGCTCAACACCGAAATTGCGAACGTCCAGCGATTGCTCCTACACTAAAGGTGCCAGCCCTGAAAGCTCTTGCTGGTCCTCATCTCCCACTGGTAACCTCTAAAACGAACCACAAACACTTGGCCTCTGAACTTGTTTAGGCTACTAAAACTTCCAACGTACACAGCCTCTCCTGCTCAACCTGGCGAGAGCTCACACCGAAATTGCGAACGTCCAGCGATTGCTCCTACACTAAAGGTGCCAGCCCTGAAAGCTCTTGCTGGTCCTCATCTCCCACTGGCAACCTCTCAAACGAACCACAAACACTTGGCTCTGAACTTGTTTAGACACTCAAAGGTCCAGACGTATCATCGCTTCCTTTTGATAATTCACGTCGGAGCTCAACACCGAAATTGCGAACGTCCAGCGATTGCTCCTACACTAAAGGTGCCAGCCCTGAAAGCTCTTGCTGGTCCTCATCTCCACTGGTAACCTCTAAAACGAACCACAAACACGTGGGCTCTGTACTTGTTGAGGCTGTTAAAACTTCCAACGTACACACCCTCTCCTGCTCAAACTGGCCAGAGCTCACACCGAAATTGCGAACGTCCAGGGATTCCTCCTACACTAAAGGTGCCAGCCCTGAATGCTCTTGCTGGTCCTCATCTCCCACTGGTAACCTCTCAAACGAACCACAAACACTTGGGCTCTGAACTTGTTAGACACTGTAAGGTCCAGACGTATCATCGCTTCCTTTCACTAATTCACGTCACAGCTCAACACCAAAATTGCGAACGTCCAGCGATTGTTCCTACACTAAAGGTGCAGCCCTGAAAGCTCTTGCTGGTCTCATCTCCCACTGGTAACCTCTCAAATGAACCACAAACACTTGGGCTCTGAACTTCTTCAGGCTACTAAAACTTCCAACGTACACAGCCTCTCTGCTCAATCTGGGCAGAGCTCAATACCGAAACTGCGAACGTCAGCGATTGCTCCTACACTAAAGGTGCCAGCCCTGAAAGCTCTTGCTGGTCCTCATCTCCACTGGTAACCTCTAAAACGAACCACAAACACTTGGGCTCTGTACTTTTTACGCTATTAAAACTTCCAACGTACACAGCCTCTCCTGCTCAATCTGGCCAGAGCTCAACACCGAAATTGCGAACGTCCAGCGATTGCTCCTACACTAAAGGTGCCAGCCCTGAAGCTCTTGCTGCTCCTCATCTCCCACTGGTAACCTCTCAACGAACCACAAACACTTGGGCTCTGAACTTGTTTAGCCTACTAAAACTTCCTACGTACACAGCCTCTCTAGCTCAACTGGCCAGAGCTCAACACCGAAATTGCAAACATCCAGCGATTGCTCCTACACTAAAGGTGCCAGCCCTGAAAGCTCTTGCCGGTCCTCATCTCCACTGGTAACCTCTCAAACGAACCACAAATACTTGGGCTCTGAACTTGTTTAAACACTCAAAGGTCCAGACGTATCATCGCTTCCTTTCGCTAATTCACGTCAGAGCTCAACACCGAAATTGCGAACGTTCCAGCGATTGCTCCTACACTAAAGGTGCCAGCCCTGAAAGCTCTTGCTGGTCCTCATCTCCCACTGGTAACCTCTAAAACGAACCACAAACACTTGGGCTCTGAACTTGTTTAGGCTTCTAAAACTTCCTACGTACACAGCCTCTCCTGCTCAACTGGCCAGAGCTCAACACCGAAATTGCGAACGTCCAGCGATTGTTCCTACACTAAAGGTGCCAGCCTGAAAGCTCTTGCTGGTCCTCATCTCCCACTGGTAACCTCTAAAACGAACCACAAACACTTGGCTCTGACTTGTTTAAACACTCAAAGGTCCAGACGTATCATCGCTTCCTTTCGCTAATTCACGTCGGAGCTCAACACCGAAATTAAAAACGTCCAGCGATTGCTCCTACACTAAAGGTGCCAGCCCTGAAAGCTCTTGCTGGTCCTCATCTCCCACTGGTAACCTCTCAAACGAACCACAAACACTTGGGCTCTGAACTTCTTTAGGCTACTAAAACTTCCAATGTACACAGCCTCTCCTGCTCAATCTGGCAGAGCTCCGACCGAAATTGCGAACGTCCAGCGATTGCTCCTACACGAAAGGTGCCAACCCTGAAAGCTCTTGCTGGTCCTCATCTCCCACTGGTAACCTCTAAACGAACAACAAACACTTGGGCTCTGAACTTGTTTAGACAATCAGAGGTCCACACGTATCATCACTTCCTTTCGCTAATTCATGTCGGAGCTCAACACCGAAATTGCGAACGTCCAGCGATTGCTCCTACACTAAAGGTGCCAGCCTGAAAGCTCTTGCCGGTCCTCATCTCCCACTGGTAACCTCTAAAACGAACCACAAACACTAGGGCTCTAAACTTGTTTAAACACTCAAAGGTCCAGACATATCATCGCTTCCTTTCGCTAATTCACGTCGGAGCTTAACACCGAAATTGCGAACGTCCAGCGATTGCTCCTACACTAAGGTGCCAGCCCTGAAAGCTCTTGCTGGTCCTCATCTCCCACTGGTAACCTCTAAAACGAACCACAAACACTTGGGCTCTGAACTTGTTTAGGCTTCTAAACTTCCTACGTACACAGCCTCTCCTGCTCAACTGGCCAGAGCTCAACACCGAAATTGCGAACGTCCAGCGATTGTTCCTACACTAAAGGTGCCAGCCCTGAAAGCTCTTGCTGGTCCTCATCTCCCACTGGTACCTCTCAAACGAACCACAAACACTTGGCTCTGAACTTGTTTAGGCTGCTAAAACTTCAACGTACACAGCCTCTCCTGCTCAAACTGGCCAGAGCTCACACCGAAATTGCGAACGTCCAGGGATTGCTCCTACACTAAAGGTGCCAGCCCTGAAAGCTCTTGCTGGTCCTCATCTCCCACTGGTAACCTCTAAAATGAACCACAAACACTTGGGCTCTGAACTTGTTTAGACACTCAAAGGTCCAGACGTATCATCGCTTCCTTTCGCTAGTCACGTCAGAGCTCAACACCGAAATTGCGAACGTCCAGCGATTGCTCCTACACTAAAGGTGCCAGCCCTGAAAGCTCTTGCTGGTCCTCATCTCCAACTGGTAACCTCTAAAACGAAGCACAAACACTTGGGCTCTGAACTTGTTAGACACTCAAAGGTCCAGACATATCATGGCTTCCTTTCGCTAATTCACGTCGGAGCTCAACACCGAAATTGCGAACGTCCAGCGATTGCTCCTACACTAAAGGTGCCAGCCTGAAAGCTCTTGCTGGTCCTCATCTCCCACTGGTAACCTCTAAAAAGAACGACAAACACTTGGGCTCTGAACTTGTTTAGCCTACTAAAACTTCCAACGTACACAGCCTCTCCTGCTCAACCTGGCCAGAGCTCACACCGAAATTGCAAACGTCAGCGATTGCTCCTACACTTAAGGTGCCAGCCCTGAAAGCTCTTGCTGGTCTCATCTCCCACTGGTAACCTCTCAAACGAACACAAACACTTGGGCTCTGAACTTGTTTAGCCTACTAAAACTTCCAACGTACACAGCCTCTCCTGCTCAACCTGGCCACAGCTCTACACCGAAATTGCGAACGTCCAGCGATTGCTCCTACACTAAAGGTGCCAGCCCTGAAAGCTCTTGCCGGTCCTCATCTCCACTGGTAACCTCTAAAACGAACCACAACACTAGGGCTCTAAACTTGTTTAAACACTCAAAGGTCCAGACATATCATCGCTTCCTTTCGCTAATTCACGTCGGAGCTTAACACCGAAATTGCGAACGTCCAGCGATTGCTCCTACACTAAAGTGCCAGCCTGAAAGCTCTTGCTGGTCCTCATCTCCCACTGGTAACCTCTAAAACGAACCACAAACACTTGGGCTCTGAACTTGTTTAGGCTTCTAAAACTTCTACGTACACAGCCTCTCCTGCTCAACTGGCCAGAGCTCAACACCGAAATTGCGAACGTCCAGCGATTGTTCCTACACTAAAGGTGCCAGCCCTGAAAGCTCTTGCTGGTCCTCATCTCCCACTGGTAACCTCTCAAACGAACCACAAACACTTGGGCTCTGAACTTGTTTAGGCTGCTAAAACTTCAACGTACACAGCCTCTCCTGCTCAAACTGGCCAGAGCTCACACCGAAATTGCGAACGTCCAGCGATTGCTCCTACACTAAAGGTGCCAGCCCTGAAAGCTCTTGCTGGTCCTCATCTCCACTGGTAACCTCTAAAATGAACCACAAACACTTGGGCTCTGAACTTGTTTAGACACTCAAAGGTCCAGACGTATCATCGCTTCCTTTCGCTAGTTCACGTCAGAGCTCAACACCGAAATTGCGAACGTCCAGCGATTGCTCCTACACTAAAGGTGCCAGCCCTGAAAGCTCTTGCTGGTCCTCATCTCCCACTGGTAACCTCTAAACGAACCACAAACACTTGGCCTCTGAACTTGTTCAGGCTACTAAAACTTCCAACGTACACAGCCTCTCCTGCTCAACCTGGCGAGAGCTTACACCGAAATTGCGAACGTCCAGCGATTGCTCCTACACTAAAGGTGCCAGCCTGAAAGCTCTTGCTGGTCCTCATCTCCCACTGGCAACCTCTCAAACGAACCACAAACACTTGGGCTCTGAACTTGTTTAGACACTCAAAGGTCCATACGTATCATCGCTTCCTTTTGATAATTCACGTCAGAGCTCAACACCGAAATTGCGAACGTCCAGCGATTGCTCCTACACTAAAGGTGCCAGCCCTGAAAGCTCTTGCTGGTCCTCATCTCCACTGGTAACCTCTAAAACGAACCACAAACACGTGGGCTCTGAACTTGTTGAGGCTGTTAAAACTTCCAACGTACACACCCTCTCCTGCTCAAACTGGCCAGAGCTCACACCGAAATTGCGAACGTCCAGCGATTGTTCCTACACTAAAGGTGCCAGCCCTGAATGCTCTTGCTGGTCCTCATCTCCCACTGGTAACCTCTCAAACGAACCACAAACACTTGGCTCTGAACTTGTTTAGACACTCAAAGGTCCAGACGTATCATCGCTTCCTTTCGCTAATTCACGTCGGAGCTCAACACCGAAATTGCGAACGTCCAGCGATTGCTCCTACACTAAAGGTGCCAGCCCTGAAAGCTCTTGCTGGTCCTCATCTCCCACTGGTAACCTCTCAAACGAACCACAAACACTTGGGCTCTGAACTTGTTTGGACACTGTAAGGTCCAGACGTATCATTGCTTCCTTTCACTAATTCACGTCACAGCTCAACACCAAAATTGCGAACGTCAGCGATTGTTCCTACACTAAAGGTGCCAGCCCTGAAGCTCTTGCTGGTCCTCATCTCCCACTGGTAACCTCTAAAACGAACCACAAACACGTGGGCTCTGAACTTGTTGAGGCTGTTAAAACTTCCAACGTACACAGCCTCTCCTGCTCAAACTGGCCAGAGCTCACACCGAAATTGCGAACGTCCAGCGATTGCTCCTACACTAAAGGTGCCAGCCCTGAAAGCTCTTGCTGGTCCTCATCTCCACTGGTAACCTCTAAAATGAACCACAAACACTTGGGCTCTGAACTTGTTTAGACACTCAAAGGTCCAGACGTATCATCGCTTCCTTTCGCTAGTTCACGTCAGAGCTCAACACCGAAATTGCGAACGTCCAGCGATTGCTCCTACACTAAAGGTGCCAGCCCTGAAAGCTCTTGCTGGTCCTCATCTCCAACTGGTAACCTCTAAAACGAAGCACAAACACTTGGGCTCTGAACTTGTTTAGACACTCAAAGGTCCAGACATATCATGGCTTCCTTTCGCTAATTCACGTCGGAGCTCAACACCGAAATTGCGAACGTCCAGCGATTGCTCCTACACTAAAGGTGCCAGCCCTGAAAGCTCTTGCTGGTCCTCATCTCCCACTGGTAACCTCTAAAAAGAACGACAAACACTTGGCTCTGAACTTGTTTAGACACTCAAAGGTCCAGCCGTATCATTGCTTCCTTTCGCTAATTCACGTCAGAGCTCAACACCGACATTGCGAACGTCCAGCGATTGCTCCTACACTAAAGGTGCCAGCCCTGAAAGCTCTTGCTGGTCCTCATCTCCACTGGTAACCTCTCAAATGAACCACAAACACTTGGGCTCTGAACTTGTTTAGCCTACTAAAACTTCCAACGTACACAGCCTCTCCTGCTCAACCTGGCCAGAGCTCACACCGAAATTGCAAACGTCCAGCGATTGCTCCTACACTTAAGGTGCCAGCCCTGAAAGCTCTTGCTGGTCCTCATCTCCCACTGGTAACCTCTCAAACGAACCACAAACACTTGGGCTCTGACTTGTTTAGCCTACTAAAACTTCCAACGTACACAGCCTCTCCTGCTCAATCTGGCCACAGCTCTACACCGAAATTGCGAACGTCCAGCGATTGCTCCTACACTAAAGGTGCCAGCCCTGAAAGCTCTTGCCGGTCCTCATCTCCCACTGGTAACCTCTAAAACGAACCACAAACACTAGGGCTCTAAACTTGTTTAAACACTCAAAGGTCCAGACATATCATCGCTCCTTTCGCTAATTCACGTCGGAGCTTAACACCGAAATTGCGAACGTCCAGCGATTGCTCCTACACTAAAGGTGCCAGCCCTGAAAGCTCTTGCTGGTCCTCATCTCCCACTGGTAACCTCTAAAACGAACCACAAACACTTGGGCTCTGACTTGTTTAGGCTTCTAAACTTCCTACGTACACAGCCTCTCCTGCTCAACTGGCCAGAGCTCAACACCGAAATTGCGAACGTCCAGCGATTGTTCCTACACTAAAGGTGCCAGCCTGAAAGCTCTTGCTGGTCTCATCTCCCACTGGTAACCTCTCAAACGAACCACAACACTTGGGCTCTGAACTTGTTTACGCTGCTAAAACTTCCAACGACACAGCTCTCCTGCTCAACTGGCCAGAGCTCACACCGAAATTGCGAACGTCCAGCGATTGCTCCTACACTAAAGGTGCCAGCCCTGAAAGCTCTTGCTGGTCCTCATCTCCCACTGGTAACCTCTAAAATGAACCACAAACACTTGGGCTCTGAACTTGTTTAGACACTCAAAGGTCCAGACGTATCATCGCTTCCTTTCGCTAGTTCACGTCAGAGCTCAACACCGAAATTGCGAACGTCAGCGATTGCTCCTACACTAAAGGTGCCAGCCCTGAAAGCTCTTGCTGGTCCTCATCTCCCACTGGTAACCTCTAAAACGAACCACAAACACTTGGCCTCTGAACTTGTTTAGGCTACTAAAACTTCCAACGTACACAGCCTCTCCTGCTCAACCTGGCGAGAGCTCACACCGAAATTGCGAACGTCCAGCGATTGCTCCTACACTAAAGGTGCCAGCCCTGAAAGCTCTTGCTGGTCCTCATCTCCCACTGGCAACCTCTCAAACGAACCACAAACACTTGGGCTCTGAACTTGTTTAGACACTCAAAGGTCCATACGTATCATCGCTTCCTTTTGATAATTCACGTCAGAGCTCAACACCGAAATTGCGAACGTCCAGCGATTGCTCCTACACTAAAGGTGCCAGCCCTGAAAGCTCTTGCTGGTCCTCATCTCCCACTGGTAACCTCTAAAACGAACCACAAACACGTGGGCTCTGAACTTGTTGATGCTGTTAAAACTTCCAACGTACACACCCTCTCCTGCTCAAACTGGCCAGAGCTCACACCGAAATTGCGAACGTCCAGCGATTGTTCCTACACTAAAGGTGCCAGCCCTGAATGCTCTTGCTGGTCCTCATCTCCCACTGGTAACCTCTCAAACGAACCACAAACACTTGGGCTCTGAACTTGTTTAGACACTCAAAGGTCCAGACGTATCATCGCTTCCTTTCGCTAATTCACGTCGGAGCTCAACACCGAAATTGCGAACGTCCAGCGATTGCTCCTACACTAAAGGTGCCAGCCCTGAAAGCTCTTGCTGGTCCTCATCTCCCACTGGTAACCTCTCAAACGAACCACAAACACTTGGGCTCTGAACTTGTTTGGACACTGTAAGGTCCAGACGTATCATTGCTTCCTTTCACTAATTCACGTCACAGCTCAACACCAAAATTGCGAACGTCCAGCGATTGTTCCTACACTAAAGGTGCCAGCCCTGAAAGCTCTTGCTGGTCCTCATCTCCCACTGGTAACCTCTAAAACGAACCACAAACACTTGGGCTCTGAACTTGTTTAGACACTCAAAGGTCCAGACATATAATGGCTTCCTTTCGCTAATTCACGTCGGAGCTCAACACCGAAATTGCGAACGTCCAGCGATTGCTCCTACACTAAAGGTGCCAGCCCTGAAAGCTCTTGCTGGTCCTCATCTCCCACTGGTAACCTCTAGAAAGAACGACAAACACTTGGGCTCTGAACTTGTTTAGACACTCAAAGGTCCAGACGTATCATTGCTTCATTTCGCTAATTCACGTCAGAGCTCAACACCGAAATTGCGAACGTCCAGCGATTGCTCCTACACTAAAGGTGCCAGCCCTGAAAGCTCTTGCTGGTCCTCATCTCCCACTGGTAACCTCTCAAATGAACCACAAACACTTGGGCTCTGAACTTGTTTAGCCTACTAAAACTTCCAACGTACACAGCCTCTCCTGCTCAACCTGGCCAGAGCTCACACCGAAATTGCAAACGTCCAGCGATTGCTCCTACACTTAAGGTGCCAGCCCTGAAAGCTCTTGCTGGTCCTCATCTCCCACTGGTAACCTCTCAAACGAACCACAAACACTTGGGCTCTGAACTTGTTTAGCCTACTAAAACTTCCAACGTACACAGCCTCTCCTGCTCAATCTGGCCACAGCTCAACAGCGAAATTGCGAACGTCCAGCGATTGCTCCTACACTAAAGGTGCCAGCCCTGAAAGCTCTTGCCGGTCCTCATCTCCCACTGGTAACCTCTAAAACGAACCACAAACACTAGGGCTCTAAAGTTGTTTAAACACTCAAAGGTCCAGACATATCATCGCTTCCTTTCGCTAATTCACGTCGGAGCTTAACACCGAAATTGCGAACGTCCAGCGATTGCTCCTACACTAAAGGTGCCAGCCCTGAAAGCTCTTGCTGGTCCTCATCTCCCACTGGTAACCTCTAAAACGAACCACAAACACTTGGGCTCTGAACTTGTTTAGGCTTCTAAAACTTCCTACGTACACAGCCTCTCCTGCTCAACTGGCCAGAGCTCAACACCGAAATTGCGAACGTCCAGCGATTGTTCCTACACTAAAGGTGCCAGCCCTGAAAGCTCTTGCTGGTCCTCATCTCCCACTGGTAACCTCTAAAATGAACCACAAACACTTGGGCTCTGAACTTGTTTAGACACTCAAAGGTCCAGACGTATCATCGCTTCCTTTCGCTAGTTCACGTCAGAGCTCAACACCGAAATTGCGAACGTCCAGCGATTGCTCCTACACTAAAGGTGCCAGCCCTGAAAGCTCTTGCTGGTCCTCATCTCCCACTGGTAACCTCTAAAACGAACCACAAACACTTGGCCTCTGAACTTGTTTAGGCTACTAAAACTTCCAACGTACACAGCCTCTCCTGCTCAACCTGGCGAGAGCTCACACCGAAATTGCGAACGTCCAGCGATTGCTCCTACACTAAAGGTGCCAGCCCTGAAAGCTCTTGCTGGTCCTCATCTCCCACTGGCAACCTCTCAAACGAACCACAAACACTTGGGCTCTGAACTTGTTTAGACACTCAAAGGTCCAGACGTATCATCGCTTCCTTTCGCTAATTCACGTCAGAGCTCAACACCGACATTGCGAACGTCCAGCGATTGCTCCTACACTAAAGGTGCCAGCCCTGAAAGCTCTTGCTGGTCCTCATCTCCCACTGGTAACCTCTCAAATGAACCACAAACACTTGGGCTCTGAACTTGTTTAGCCTACTAAAACTTCCAACGTACACAGCCTCTCCTGCTCAACCTGGCCAGAGCTCACACCGAAATTGCAAACGTCCAGCGATTGCTCCTACACTTAAGGTGCCAGCCCTGAAAGCTCTTGCTGGTCCTCATCTCCCACTGGTAACCTCTCAAACGAACCACAAACACTTGGGCTCTGAACTTGTTTAGCCTACTAAAACTTCCAACGTACACAGCCTCTCCTGCTCAATCTGGCCACAGCTCTACACCGAAATTGCGAACGTCCAGCGATTGCTCCTACACTAAAGGTGCCAGCCCTGAAAGCTCTTGCCGGTCCTCATCTCCCACTGGTAACCTCTAAAACGAACCACAAACACTAGGGCTCTAAACTTGTTTAAACACTCAAAGGTCCAGACATATCATCGCTTCCTTTCGCTAATTCACGTCGGAGCTTAACACCGAAATTGCGAACGTCCAGCGATTGCTCCTACACTAAAGGTGCCAGCCCTGAAAGCTCTTGCTGGTCCTCATCTCCCACTGGTAACCTCTAAAACGAACCACAAACACTTGGGCTCTGAACTTGTTTAGGCTTCTAAAACTTCCTACGTACACAGCCTCTCCTGCTCAACTGGCCAGAGCTCAACACCGAAATTGCGAACGTCCAGCGATTGTTCCTACACTAAAGGTGCCAGCCCTGAAAGCTCTTGCTGGTCCTCATCTCCCACTGGTAACCTCTCAAACGAACCACAAACACTTGGGCTCTGAACTTGTTTAGGCTGCTAAAACTTCCAACGTACACAGCCTCTCCTGCTCAAACTGGCCAGAGCTCACACCGAAATTGCGAACGTCCAGCGATTGCTCCTACACTAAAGGTGCCAGCCCTGAAAGCTCTTGCTGGTCCTCATCTCCCACTGGTAACCTCTAAAATGAACCACAAACACTTGGGCTCTGAACTTGTTTAGACACTCAAAGGTCCAGACGTATCATCGCTTCCTTTCGCTAGTTCACGTCAGAGCTCAACACCGAAATTGCGAACGTCCAGCGATTGCTCCTACACTAAAGGTGCCAGCCCTGAAAGCTCTTGCTGGTCCTCATCTCCCACTGGTAACCTCTAAAACGAACCACAAACACTTGGCCTCTGAACTTGTTTAGGCTACTAAAACTTCCAACGTACACAGCCTCTCCTGCTCAACCTGGCGAGAGCTCACACCGAAATTGCGAACGTCCAGCGATTGCTCCTACACTAAAGGTGCCAGCCCTGAAAGCTCTTGCTGGTCCTCATCTCCCACTGGCAACCTCTCAAACGAACCACAAACACTTGGGCTCTGAACTTGTTTAGACACTCAAAGGTCCATACGTATCATCGCTTCCTTTTGATAATTCACGTCAGAGCTCAACACCGAAATTGCGAACGTCCAGCGATTGCTCCTACACTAAAGGTGCCAGCCCTGAAAGCTCTTGCTGGTCCTCATCTCCCACTGGTAACCTCTAAAACGAACCACAAACACGTGGGCT
This sequence comes from Gavia stellata, assembly GCF_030936135.1. Classification (NCBI taxonomy): domain Eukaryota; kingdom Metazoa; phylum Chordata; class Aves; order Gaviiformes; family Gaviidae; genus Gavia; species Gavia stellata. The sequence continues at coordinate 49,512 of NW_026776366.1, read as the reverse complement.
CTGAACTTGTTGATGCTGTTAAAACTTCCAACGTACACACCCTCTCCTGCTCAAACTGGCCAGAGCTCACACCGAAATTGCGAACGTCCAGCGATTGTTCCTACACTAAAGGTGCCAGCCCTGAATGCTCTTGCTGGTCCTCATCTCCCACTGGTAACCTCTCAAACGAACCACAAACACTTGGGCTCTGAACTTGTTTAGACACTCAAAGGTCCAGACGTATCATCGCTTCCTTTCGCTAATTCACGTCGGAGCTCAACACCGAAATTGCGAACGTCCAGCGATTGCTCCTACACTAAAGGTGCCAGCCCTGAAAGCTCTTGCTGGTCCTCATCTCCCACTGGTAACCTCTCAAACGAACCACAAACACTTGGGCTCTGAACTTGTTTGGACACTGTAAGGTCCAGACGTATCATTGCTTCCTTTCACTAATTCACGTCACAGCTCAACACCAAAATTGCGAACGTCCAGCGATTGTTCCTACACTAAAGGTGCCAGCCCTGAAAGCTCTTGCTGGTCCTCATCTCCCACTGGTAACCTCTAAAACGAACCACAAACACTTGGGCTCTGAACTTGTTTAGACACTCAAAGGTCCAGACATATAATGGCTTCCTTTCGCTAATTCACGTCGGAGCTCAACACCGAAATTGCGAACGTCCAGCGATTGCTCCTACACTAAAGGTGCCAGCCCTGAAAGCTCTTGCTGGTCCTCATCTCCCACTGGTAACCTCTAGAAAGAACGACAAACACTTGGGCTCTGAACTTGTTTAGACACTCAAAGGTCCAGACGTATCATTGCTTCATTTCGCTAATTCACGTCAGAGCTCAACACCGAAATTGCGAACGTCCAGCGATTGCTCCTACACTAAAGGTGCCAGCCCTGAAAGCTCTTGCTGGTCCTCATCTCCCACTGGTAACCTCTCAAATGAACCACAAACACTTGGGCTCTGAACTTGTTTAGCCTACTAAAACTTCCAACGTACACAGCCTCTCCTGCTCAACCTGGCCAGAGCTCACACCGAAATTGCAAACGTCCAGCGATTGCTCCTACACTTAAGGTGCCAGCCCTGAAAGCTCTTGCTGGTCCTCATCTCCCACTGGTAACCTCTCAAACGAACCACAAACACTTGGGCTCTGAACTTGTTTAGCCTACTAAAACTTCCAACGTACACAGCCTCTCCTGCTCAATCTGGCCACAGCTCAACACCGAAATTGCGAACGTCCAGCGATTGCTCCTACACTAAAGGTGCCAGCCCTGAAAGCTCTTGCCGGTCCTCATCTCCCACTGGTAACCTCTAAAACGAACCACAAACACTAGGGCTCTAAAGTTGTTTAAACACTCAAAGGTCCAGACATATCATCGCTTCCTTTCGCTAATTCACGTCGGAGCTTAACACCGAAATTGCGAACGTCCAGCGATTGCTCCTACACTAAAGGTGCCAGCCCTGAAAGCTCTTGCTGGTCCTCATCTCCCACTGGTAACCTCTAAAACGAACCACAAACACTTGGGCTCTGAACTTGTTTAGGCTTCTAAAACTTCCTACGTACACAGCCTCTCCTGCTCAACTGGCCAGAGCTCAACACCGAAATTGCGAACGTCCAGCGATTGTTCCTACACTAAAGGTGCCAGCCCTGAAAGCTCTTGCTGGTCCTCATCTCCCACTGGTAACCTCTAAAATGAACCACAAACACTTGGGCTCTGAACTTGTTTAGACACTCAAAGGTCCAGACGTATCATCGCTTCCTTTCGCTAGTTCACGTCAGAGCTCAACACCGAAATTGCGAACGTCCAGCGATTGCTCCTACACTAAAGGTGCCAGCCCTGAAAGCTCTTGCTGGTCCTCATCTCCCACTGGTAACCTCTAAAACGAACCACAAACACTTGGCCTCTGAACTTGTTTAGGCTACTAAAACTTCCAACGTACACAGCCTCTCCTGCTCAACCTGGCGAGAGCTCACACCGAAATTGCGAACGTCCAGCGATTGCTCCTACACTAAAGGTGCCAGCCCTGAAAGCTCTTGCTGGTCCTCATCTCCCACTGGCAACCTCTCAAACGAACCACAAACACTTGGGCTCTGAACTTGTTTAGACACTCAAAGGTCCAGACGTATCATCGCTTCCTTTTGATAATTCACGTCGGAGCTCAACACCGAAATTGCGAACGTCCAGCGATTGCTCCTACACTAAAGGTGCCAGCCCTGAAAGCTCTTGCTGGTCCTCATCTCCCACTGGTAACCTCTAAAACGAACCACAAACACGTGGGCTCTGTACTTGTTGAGGCTGTTAAAACTTCCAACGTACACACCCTCTCCTGCTCAAACTGGCCAGAGCTCACACCGAAATTGCGAACGTCCAGGGATTCCTCCTACACTAAAGGTGCCAGCCCTGAATGCTCTTGCTGGTCCTCATCTCCCACTGGTAACCTCTCAAACGAACCACAAACACTTGGGCTCTGAACTTGTTTAGACACTGTAAGGTCCAGACGTATCATCGCTTCCTTTCACTAATTCACGTCACAGCTCAACACCAAAATTGCGAACGTCCAGCGATTGTTCCTACACTAAAGGTGCCAGCCCTGAAAGCTCTTGCTGGTCCTCATCTCCCACTGGTAACCTCTCAAATGAACCACAAACACTTGGGCTCTGAACTTCTTCAGGCTACTAAAACTTCCAACGTACACAGCCTCTCCTGCTCAATCTGGGCAGAGCTCAATACCGAAACTGCGAACGTCCAGCGATTGCTCCTACACTAAAGGTGCCAGCCCTGAAAGCTCTTGCTGGTCCTCATCTCCCACTGGTAACCTCTAAAACGAACCACAAACACTTGGGCTCTGTACTTTTTTACGCTATTAAAACTTCCAACGTACACAGCCTCTCCTGCTCAACAGGCCAGAGCTCAACACCGAAATTGCGAACGTCCAGCGATTGCTCCTACACTAAAGGTGCCAGCCCTGAAAGCTCTTGCTGGTCCTCATCTCCCACTGGTAACCTCTCAAACGAACCACAAACACTTGGGCTCTGAACTTGTTTAGCCTACTAAAACTTCCTACGTACACAGCCTCTCTAGCTCAACTGGCCAGAGCTCAACACCGAAATTGCAAACATCCAGCGATTGCTCCTACACTAAAGGTGCCAGCCCTGAAAGCTCTTGCTGGTCCTCATCTCCCACTGGTAACCTCTCAAACGAACCACAAATACTTGGGCTCTGAACTTGTTTAAACACTCAAAGGTCCAGACGTATCATCGCTTCCTTTCGCTAATTCACGTCAGAGCTCAACACCGAAATTGCGAACGTCCAGCGATTGCTCCTACACTAAAGGTGCCAGCCCTGAAAGCTCTTGCTGGTCCTCATCTCCCACTGGTAACCTCTCAAACGAACCACAAACACTTGGGCTCTGAACTTGTTTAGCCTACTAAAACTTCCTACGTACACAGGCTCTCTAGCTCAACTGGCCAGAGCTCAACACCGAAATTGCAAACATCCAGCGATTGCTCCTACACTAAAGGTGCCAGCCCTGAAAGCTCTTGCTGGTCCTCATCTCCCACTGGTAACCTCTAAAACGAACCACAAACACTTGGGCTCTGAACTTGTTTAAACACTCAAAGGTCCAGACGTATCATCGCTTCCTTTCGCTAATTCACGTCGGAGCTCAACACCGAAATTAAAAACGTCCAGCGATTGCTCCTACACTAAAGGTGCCAGCCCTGAAAGCTCTTGCTGGTCCTCATCTCCCACTGGTAACCTCTCAAACGAACCACAAACACTTGGGCTCTGAACTTCTTTAGGCTACTAAAACGTCCAATGTACACAGCCTCTCCTGCTCAATCTGGCCAGAGCTCCGACCGAAATTGCGAACGTCCAGCGATTGCTCCTACACGAAAGGTGCCAACCCTGAAAGCTCTTGCTGGTCCTCATCTCCCACTGGTAACCTCTAAAACGAACAACAAACACTTGGGCTCTGAACTTGTTTAGACAATCAGAGGTCCACACGTATCATCACTTCCTTTCGCTAATTCATGTCGGAGCTCAACACCGAAATTGCGAACGTCCAGCGATTGCTCCTACACCAAAGGTGCCAGCCCTGAAAGCTCTTGCTGCTCCTCATCTCCCACTGGTAACCTCTCAAATGAACCACAAACACTTGGGCTCTGAACTTCTTCAGGCTACTAAAACTTCCAACGTACACAGCCTCTCCTGCTCAATCTGTCCAGAGCTCAACACCGAAATTGCGAACGTCCAGCAGTTGCTCCTACACTAAAGGTGCCAGCCCTGAAAGCTCTTGCTGGTCCTCATCTCCCACTGGTAACCTCTAAAACGAACCACAAATACTTGGGCTCTGAACTTGTTTAGACACTCAAAGGTCCAGACGTATCATCGCTTCCTTTCGCTAGTTCACGTCAGAGCTCAACACCGAAATTGCGAACGTCCAGCGATTGCTCCTACACTAAAGGTGCCAGCCCTGAAAGCTCTTGCTGGTCCTCATCTCCCACTGGTAACCTCTAAAACGAACCACAAACACTTGGCCTCTGAACTTGTTTAGGCTACTAAAACTTCCAACGTACACAGCCTCTCCTGCTCAACCTGGCGAGAGCTCACACCGAAATTGCGAACGTCCAGCGATTGCTCCTACACTAAAGGTGCCAGCCCTGAAAGCTCTTGCTGGTCCTCATCTCCCACTGGCAACCTCTCAAACGAACCACAAACACTTGGGCTCTGAACTTGTTTAGACACTCAAAGGTCCATACGTATCATCGCTTCCTTTTGATAATTCACGTCAGAGCTCAACACCGAAATTGCGAACGTCCAGCGATTGCTCCTACACTAAAGGTGCCAGCCCTGAAAGCTCTTGCTGGTCCTCATCTCCCACTGGTAACCTCTAAAACGAACCACAAACACGTGGGCTCTGAACTTGTTGAGGCTGTTAAAACTTCCAACGTACACACCCTCTCCTGCTCAAACTGGCCAGAGCTCACACCGAAATTGCGAACGTCCAGCGATTGTTCCTACACTAAAGGTGCCAGCCCTGAATGCTCTTGCTGGTCCTCATCTCCCACTGGTAACCTCTCAAACGAACCACAAACACTTGGGCTCTGAACTTGTTTAGACACTCAAAGGTCCAGACGTATCATCGCTTCCTTTCGCTAATTCACGTCGGAGCTCAACACCGAAATTGCGAACGTCCAGCGATTGCTCCTACACTAAAGGTGCCAGCCCTGAAAGCTCTTGCTGGTCCTCATCTCCCACTGGTAACCTCTCAAACGAACCACAAACACTTGGGCTCTGAACTTGTTTGGACACTGTAAGGTCCAGACGTATCATTGCTTCCTTTCACTAATTCACGTCACAGCTCAACACCAAAATTGCGAACGTCCAGCGATTGTTCCTACACTAAAGGTGCCAGCCCTGAAAGCTCTTGCTGGTCCTCATCTCCCACTGGTAACCTCTAAAACGAACCACAAACACTTGGCCTCTGAACTTGTTTAGGCTACTAAAACTTCCAACGTACACAGCCTCTCCTGCTCAACCTGGCGAGAGCTCACACCGAAATTGCGAACGTCCAGCGATTGCTCCTACACTAAAGGTGCCAGCCCTGAAAGCTCTTGCTGGTCCTCATCTCCCACTGGCAACCTCTCAAACGAACCACAAACACTTGGGCTCTGAACTTGTTTAGACACTCAAAGGTCCATACGTATCATCGCTTCCTTTTGATAATTCACGTCAGAGCTCAACACCGAAATTGCGAACGTCCAGCGATTGCTCCTACACTAAAGGTGCCAGCCCTGAAAGCTCTTGCTGGTCCTCATCTCCAACTGGTAACCTCTAAAACGAAGCACAAACACTTGGGCTCTGAACTTGTTTAGACACTCAAAGGTCCAGACATATCATGGCTTCCTTTCCCTAATTCACGTCGGAGCTCAACACCGAAATTGCGAACGTCCAGCGATTGTTCCTACACTAAAGGTGCCAGCCCTGAAAGCTCTTGCTGGTCCTCATCTCCCACTGGTAACCTCTAAAAAGAACGACAAACACTTGGGCTCTGAACTTGTTTAGACACTCAAAGGTCCAGCCGTATCATTGCTTCCTTTCGCTAATTCACGTCAGAGCTCAACACCGACATTGCGAACGTCCAGCGATTGCTCCTACACTAAAGGTGCCAGCCCTGAAAGCTCTTGCTGGTCCTCATCTCCCACTGGTAACCTCTCAAATGAACCACAAACACTTGGGCTCTGAACTTGTTTAGCCTACTAAAACTTCCAACGTACACAGCCTCTCCTGCTCAACCTGGCCAGAGCTCACACCGAAATTGCAAACGTCCAGCGATTGCTCCTACACTTAAGGTGCCAGCCCTGAAAGCTCTTGCTGGTCCTCATCTCCCACTGGTAACCTCTCAAACGAACCACAAACACTTGGGCTCTGAACTTGTTTAGCCTACTAAAACTTCCAACGTACACAGCCTCTCCTGCTCAATCTGGCCACAGCTCTACACCGAAATTGCGAACGTCCAGCGATTGCTCCTACACTAAAGGTGCCAGCCCTGAAAGCTCTTGCCGGTCCTCATCTCCCACTGGTAACCTCTAAAACGAACCACAAACACTAGGGCTCTAAACTTGTTTAAACACTCAAAGGTCCAGACATATCATCGCTTCCTTTCGCTAATTCACGTCGGAGCTTAACACCGAAATTGCGAACGTCCAGCGATTGCTCCTACACTAAAGGTGCCAGCCCTGAAAGCTCTTGCTGGTCCTCATCTCCCACTGGTAACCTCTAAAACGAACCACAAACACTTGGGCTCTGAACTTGTTTAGGCTTCTAAAACTTCCTACGTACACAGCCTCTCCTGCTCAACTGGCCAGAGCTCAACACCGAAATTGCGAACGTCCAGCGATTGTTCCTACACTAAAGGTGCCAGCCCTGAAAGCTCTTGCTGGTCCTCATCTCCCACTGGTAACCTCTCAAACGAACCACAAACACTTGGGCTCTGAACTTGTTTAGGCTGCTAAAACTTCCAACGTACACAGCCTCTCCTGCTCAAACTGGCCAGAGCTCACACCGAAATTGCGAACGTCCAGCGATTGCTCCTACACTAAAGGTGCCAGCCCTGAAAGCTCTTGCTGGTCCTCATCTCCCACTGGTAACCTCTAAAATGAACCACAAACACTTGGGCTCTGAACTTGTTTAGACACTCAAAGGTCCAGACGTATCATCGCTTCCTTTCGCTAGTTCACGTCAGAGCTCAACACCGAAATTGCGAACGTCCAGCGATTGCTCCTACACTAAAGGTGCCAGCCCTGAAAGCTCTTGCTGGTCCTCATCTCCCACTGGTAACCTCTAAAACGAACCACAAACACTTGGCCTCTGAACTTGTTTAGGCTACTAAAACTTCCAACGTACACAGCCTCTCCTGCTCAACCTGGCGAGAGCTCACACCGAAATTGCGAACGTCCAGCGATTGCTCCTACACTAAAGGTGCCAGCCCTGAAAGCTCTTGCTGGTCCTCATCTCCCACTGGCAACCTCTCAAACGAACCACAAACACTTGGGCTCTGAACTTGTTTAGACACTCAAAGGTCCATACGTATCATCGCTTCCTTTTGATAATTCACGTCAGAGCTCAACACCGAAATTGCGAACGTCCAGCGATTGCTCCTACACTAAAGGTGCCAGCCCTGAAAGCTCTTGCTGGTCCTCATCTCCCACTGGTAACCTCTAAAACGAACCACAAACACGTGGGCTCTGAACTTGTTGAGGCTGTTAAAACTTCCAACGTACACACCCTCTCCTGCTCAAACTGGCCAGAGCTCACACCGAAATTGCGAACGTCCAGCGATTGTTCCTACACTAAAGGTGCCAGCCCTGAATGCTCTTGCTGGTCCTCATCTCCCACTGGTAACCTCTCAAACGAACCACAAACACTTGGGCTCTGAACTTGTTTAGACACTCAAAGGTCCAGACGTATCATCGCTTCCTTTCGCTAATTCACGTCGGAGCTCAACACCGAAATTGCGAACGTCCAGCGATTGCTCCTACACTAAAGGTGCCAGCCCTGAAAGCTCTTGCTGGTCCTCATCTCCCACTGGTAACCTCTCAAACGAACCACAAACACTTGGGCTCTGAACTTGTTTGGACACTGTACGGTCCAGACGTATCATTGCTTCCTTTCACTAATTCACGTCACAGCTCAACACCAAAATTGCGAACGTCCAGCGATTGCTCCTACACTAAAGGTGCCAGCCCTGAAAGCTCTTGCTGCTCCTCATCTCCCACTGGTAACCTCTAGAAAGAACGACAAACACTTGGGCTCTGAACTTGTTTAGACACTCAAAGGTCCAGACGTATCATTGCTTCATTTCGCTAATTCACGTCAGAGCTCAACACCGAAATTGCGAACGTCCAGCGATTGCTCCTACACTAAAGGTGCCAGCCCTGAAAGCTCTTGCTGGTCCTCATCTCCCACTGGTAACCTCTCAAATGAACCACAAACACTTGGGCTCTGAACTTGTTTAGCCTACTAAAACTTCCAACGTACACAGCCTCATCTCGCTCAACCTGGCCAGAGCTCACACCGAAATTGCAAACGTCCAGCGATTGCTCCTACACTTAAGGTGCCAGCCCTGAAAGCTCTTGCTGGTCCTCATCTCCCACTGGTAACCTCTCAAACGAACCACAAACACTTGGGCTCTGAACTTGTTTAGCCTACTAAAACTTCCAACGTACACAGCCTCTCCTGCTCAATCTGGCCACAGCTCAACAGCGAAATTGCGAACGTCCAGCGATTGCTCCTACACTAAAGGTGCCAGCCCTGAAAGCTCTTGCCGGTCCTCATCTCCCACTGGTAACCTCTAAAACGAACCACAAACACTAGGGCTCTAAAGTTGTTTAAACACTCAAAGGTCCAGACATATCATCGCTTCCTTTCGCTAATTCACGTCGGAGCTTAACACCGAAATTGCGAACGTCCAGCGATTGCTCCTACACTAAAGGTGCCAGCCCTGAAAGCTCTTGCTGGTCCTCATCTCCCACTGGTAACCTCTAAAACGAACCACAAACACTTGGGCTCTGAACTTGTTTAGGCTTCTAAAACTTCCTACGTACACAGCCTCTCCTGCTCAACTGGCCAGAGCTCAACACCGAAATTGCGAACGTCCAGCGATTGTTCCTACACTAAAGGTGCCAGCCCTGAAAGCTCTTGCTGGTCCTCATCTCCCACTGGTAACCTCTAAAATGAACCACAAACACTTGGGCTCTGAACTTGTTTAGACACTCAAAGGTCCAGACGTATCATCGCTTCCTTTCGCTAGTTCACGTCAGAGCTCAACACCGAAATTGCGAACGTCCAGCGATTGCTCCTACACTAAAGGTGCCAGCCCTGAAAGCTCTTGCTGGTCCTCATCTCCCACTGGTAACCTCTAAAACGAACCACAAACACTTGGCCTCTGAACTTGTTTAGGCTACTAAAACTTCCAACGTACACAGCCTCTCCTGCTCAACCTGGCGAGAGCTCACACCGAAATTGCGAACGTCCAGCGATTGCTCCTACACTAAAGGTGCCAGCCCTGAAAGCTCTTGCTGGTCCTCATCTCCCACTGGCAACCTCTCAAACGAACCACAAACACTTGGGCTCTGAACTTGTTTAGACACTCAAAGGTCCAGACGTATCATCGCTTCCTTTTGATAATTCACGTCGGAGCTCAACACCGAAATTGCGAACGTCCAGCGATTGCTCCTACACTAAAGGTGCCAGCCCTGAAAGCTCTTGCTGGTCCTCATCTCCCACTGGTAACCTCTAAAACGAACCACAAACACGTGGGCTCTGTACTTGTTGAGGCTGTTAAAACTTCCAACGTACACACCCTCTCCTGCTCAAACTGGCCAGAGCTCACACCGAAATTGCGAACGTCCAGGGATTCCTCCTACACTAAAGGTGCCAGCCCTGAATGCTCTTGCTGGTCCTCATCTCCCACTGGTAACCTCTCAAACGAACCACAAACACTTGGGCTCTGAACTTGTTTAGACACTGTAAGGTCCAGACGTATCATCGCTTCCTTTCACTAATTCACGTCACAGCTCAACACCAAAATTGCGAACGTCCAGCGATTGTTCCTACACTAAAGGTGCCAGCCCTGAAAGCTCTTGCTGGTCCTCATCTCCCACTGGTAACCTCTCAAATGAACCACAAACACTTGGGCTCTGAACTTCTTCAGGCTACTAAAACTTCCAACGTACACAGCCTCTCCTGCTCAATCTGGGCAGAGCTCAATACCGAAACTGCGAACGTCCAGCGATTGCTCCTACACTAAAGGTGCCAGCCCTGAAAGCTCTTGCTGGTCCTCATCTCCCACTGGTAACCTCTAAAACGAACCACAAACACTTGGGCTCTGTACTTTTTTACGCTATTAAAACTTCCAACGTACACAGCCTCTCCTGCTCAACAGGCCAGAGCTCAACACCGAAATTGCGAACGTCCAGCGATTGCTCCTACACTAAAGGTGCCAGCCCTGAAAGCTCTTGCTGGTCCTCATCTCCCACTGGTAACCTCTCAAACGAACCACAAACACTTGGGCTCTGAACTTGTTTAGCCTACTAAAACTTCCTACGTACACAGCCTCTCTAGCTCAACTGGCCAGAGCTCAACACCGAAATTGCAAACATCCAGCGATTGCTCCTACACTAAAGGTGCCAGCCCTGAAAGCTCTTGCTGGTCCTCATCTCCCACTGGTAACCTCTCAAACGAACCACAAATACTTGGGCTCTGAACTTGTTTAAACACTCAAAGGTCCAGACGTATCATCGCTTCCTTTCGCTAATTCACGTCAGAGCTCAACACCGAAATTGCGAACGTCCAGCGATTGCTCCTACACTAAAGGTGCCAGCCCTGAAAGCTCTTGCTGGTCCTCATCTCCCACTGGTAACCTCTAAAACGAACCACAAACACTTGGGCTCTGAACTTGTTTAGGCTACTAAAACTTCCTACGTACACAGGCTCTCTAGCTCAACTGGCCAGAGCTCAACACCGAAATTGCAAACATCCAGCGATTGCTCCTACACTAAAGGTGCCAGCCCTGAAAGCTCTTGCTGGTCCTCATCTCCCACTGGTAACCTCTAAAACGAACCACAAACACTTGGGCTCTGAACTTGTTTAAACACTCAAAGGTCCAGACGTATCATCGCTTCCTTTCGCTAATTCACGTCGGAGCTCAACACCGAAATTAAAAACGTCCAGCGATTGCTCCTACACTAAAGGTGCCAGCCCTGAAAGCTCTTGCTGGTCCTCATCTCCCACTGGTAACCTCTCAAACGAACCACAAACACTTGGGCTCTGAACTTCTTTAGGCTACTAAAACGTCCAATGTACACAGCCTCTCCTGCTAAATCTGGCCAGAGCTCCGACCGAAATTGCGAACGTCCAGCGATTGCTCCTACACGAAAGGTGCCAACCCTGAAAGCTCTTGCTGGTCTTCATCTCCCACTGGTAACCTCTAAAACGAACAACAAACACTTGGGCTCTGAACTTGTTTAGACAATCAGAGGTCCACACGTATCATCACTTCCTTTCGCTAATTCATGTCGGAGCTCAACACCGAAATTGCGAACGTCCAGCGATTGCTCCTACACCAAAGGTGCCAGCCCTGAAAGCTCTTGCTGCTCCTCATCTCCCACTGGTAACCTCTCAAATGAACCACAAACACTTGGGCTCTGAACTTCTTCAGGCTACTAAAACTTCCAACGTACACAGCCTCTCCTGCTCAATCTGTCCAGAGCTCAACACCGAAATTGCGAACGTCCAGCAGTTGCTCCTACACTAAAGGTGCCAGCCCTGAAAGCTCTTGCTGGTCCTCATCTCCCACTGGTAACCTCTAAAACGAACCACAAACACTTGGGCTCTGAACTTGTTTAGACACTCAAAGGTCCAGACGTATCATTGCTTCCTTTCGCTAATTCACGTCAGAGCTCAACACCGAAATTGCGAACGTCCAGCGATTGCTCCTACACTAAAGGTGCCAGCCCTGAAAGCTCTTGCTGGTCCTCATCTCCCACTGGTAACCTCTAAAACGAACCACAAACACTTGGGCTCTGAACTTGTTTAGGCTTCTAAAACTTCCTACGTACACAGCCTCTCCTGCTCAACCTGGCCAGAGCTCACACCGAAATTGCAAACGTCCAGCGATTGCTCCTACACTAAAGGTGCCAGCCCTGAAAGCTCTTGCTGGTCCTCATCTCCCACTGGTAACCTCTCAAACGAACCACAAACACTTGGGCTCTGAACTTGTTTAGCCTACTAAAACTTCCAACGTACACAGCCTCTCCTGCTCAATCTGGCCACAGCTCAACACCGAAATTGCGAACGTCCAGCGATTGCTCCTACACTAAAGGTGCCAGCCCTGAAAGCTCTTGCCGGTCCTCATCTCCCACTGGTAACCTCTAAAACGAACCACAAACACTAGGGCTCTAAAGTTGTTTAAACACTCAAAGGTCCAGACGTATCATCGCTTCCTTTTGATAATTCACGTCGGAGCTCAACACCGAAATTGCGAACGTCCAGCGATTGCTCCTACACTAAAGGTGCCAGCCCTGAAAGCTCTTGCTGGTCCTCATCTCCCACTGGTAACCTCTAAAACGAACCACAAACACGTGGGCTCTGTACTTGTTGAGGCTGTTAAAACTTCCAACGTACACACCCTCTCCTGCTCAAACTGGCCAGAGCTCACACCGAAATTGCGAACGTCCAGCGATTGCTCCTACACTAAAGGTGCCAGCCCTGAATGCTCTTGCTGGTCCTCATCTCCCACTGGTAACCTCTCAAACGAACCACAAACACTTGGGCTCTGAACTTGTTTAGACACTGTAAGGTCCAGACGTATCATCGCTTCCTTTCACTAATTCACGTCACAGCTCAACACCAAAATTGCGAACGTCCAGCGATTGTTCCTACACTAAAGGTGCCAGCCCTGAAAGCTCTTCCTGGTCCTCATCTCCCACTGGTAACCTCTCAAACGAACCACAAACACTTGGGCTCTGAACTTGTTTAGGCTACTAAAACTTCCTACGTACACAGGCTCTCTAGCTCAACTGGCCAGAGCTCAACACCGAAATTGCAAACATCCAGCGATTGCTCCTACACTAAAGGTGCCAGCCCTGAAAGCTCTTGCTGGTCCTCATCTCCCACTGGTAACCTCTAAAACGAACCACAAACACTTGGGCTCTGAACTTGTTTAAACACTCAAAGGTCCAGACGTATCATCGCTTCCTTTCGCTAATTCACGTCGGAGCTCAACACCGAAATTAAAAACGTCCAGCGATTGCTCCTACACTAAAGGTGCCAGCCCTGAAAGCTCTTGCTGGTCCTCATCTCCCACTGGTAACCTCTCAAACGAACCACAAACACTTGGGCTCTGAACTTCTTTAGGCTACTAAAACTTCCAATGTACACAGCCTCTCCTGCTCAATCTGGCCAGAGCTCCGACCGAAATTGCGAACGTCCAGCGATTGCTCCTACACGAAAGGTGCCAACCCTGAAAGCTCTTGCTGGTCCTCATCTCCCACTGGTAACCTCTAAAACGAACAACAAACACTTGGGCTCTGAACTTGTTTAGACAATCAGAGGTCCACACGTATCATCACTTCCTTTCGCTAATTCATGTCGGAGCTCAACACCGAAATTGCGAACGTCCAGCGATTGCTCCTACACCAAAGGTGCCAGCCCTGAAAGCTCTTGCTGCTCCTCATCTCCCACTGGTAACCTCTCAAATGAACCACAAACACTTGGGCTCTGAACTTCTTCAGGCTACTAAAACTTCCAACGTACACAGCCTCTCCTGCTCAATCAGGCCAGAGCTCAACACCGAAATTGCGAACGTCCAGCAGTTGCTCCTACACTAAAGGTGCCAGCCCTGAAAGCTCTTGCTGGTCCTCATCTCCCACTGGTAACCTCTAAAACGAACCACAAATACTTGGGCTCTGAACTTGTTTAGACACTCAAAGGTCCAAACGTATCATCGCTTCCTTTCGCTAATTCACGTCAGAGGTCAACACCGAAATTGCGAACGTCCAGCGATTGCTCCTACACTAAAGGTGCCAGCCCTGAAAGCTCTTGCTGGTCCTCATCTCCCACTGGTAACCTCTAGAAAGAACGACAAACACTTGGGCTCTGAACTTGTTTAGACACTCAAAGGTCCAGACGTATCATTGCTTCCTTTCGCTAATTCACGTCAGAGCTCAACACCGAAATTGCGAACGTCCAGCGATTGCTCCTACACTAAAGGTGCCAGCCCTGAAAGCTCTTGCTGGTCCTCATCTCCCACTGGTAACCTCTAAAACGAACCACAAACACTTGGGCTCTGAACTTGTTTAGGCTTCTAAAACTTCCTACGTACACAGCCTCTCCTGCTCAACCTGGCCAGAGCTCACACCGAAATTGCAAACGTCCAGCGATTGCTCCTACACTTAAGGTGCCAGCCCTGAAAGCTCTTGCTGGTCCTCATCTCCCACTGGTAACCTCTCAAACGAACCACAAACACTTGGGCTCTGAACTTGTTTAGCCTACTAAAACTTCCAACGTACACAGCCTCTCCTGCTCAATCTGGCCACAGCTCAACACCGAAATTGCGAACGTCCAGCGATTGCTCCTACACTAAAGGTGCCAGCCCTGAAAGCTCTTGCCGGTCCTCATCTCCCACTGGTAACCTCTAAAACGAACCACAAACACTTGGGCTCTGAACTTGTTTAGACACTCAAAGGTCCAGACGTATCATCGCTTCCTTTCGCTAGTTCACGTCAGAGCTCAACACCGAAATTGCGAACATCCAGGGATTGCTCCTACACTAAAGGTGCCAGCCCTGAAAGCTCTTGCTGGTCCTCATCTCCCACTGGTAACCTCTAAAACGAACCACAAACACTTGGCCTCTGAACTTGTTTAGGCTACTAAAACTTCCAACGTACACAGCCTCTCCTGCTCAACCTGGCGAGAGCTCACACCGAAATTGCGAACGTCCAGCGATTGCTCCTACACTAAAGGTGCCAGCCCTGAAAGCTCTTGCTGGTCCTCATCTCCCACTGGCAACCTCTCAAACGAACCACAAACACTTGGGCTCTGAACTTGTTTAGACACTCAAAGGTCCAGACGTATCATCGCTTCCTTTTGATAATTCACGTCGGAGCTCAACACCGAAACTGCGAACGTCCAGCGATTGCTCCTACACTAAAGGTGCCAGCCCTGAAAGCTCTTGCTGGTCCTCATCTCCCACTGGTAACCTCTAAAACGAACCACAAACACTTGGGCTCTGAACTTGTTTAGCCTACTAAAACTTCCTACGTACACAGCCTCTCTAGCTCAACTGGCCAGAGCTCAACACCGAAATTGCAAACATCCAGCGATTGCTCCTACACTAAAGGTGCCAGCCCTGAAAGCTCTTGCTGGTCCTCATCTCCCACTGGTAACCTCTCAAACGAACCACAAATACTTGGGCTCTGAACTTGTTTAAACACTCAAAGGTCCAGACGTATCATCGCTTCCTTTCGCTAATTCACGTCAGAGCTCAACACCGAAATTGCGAACGTCCAGCGATTGCTCCTACACTAAAGGTGCCAGCCCTGAAAGCTCTTGCTGGTCCTCATCTCCCACTGGTAACCTCTAAAACGAACCACAAACACTTGGGCTCTGAACTTGTTTAGGCTACTAAAACTTCCTACGTACACAGGCTCTCTAGCTCAACTGGCCAGAGCTCAACACCGAAATTGCAAACATCCAGCGATTGCTCCTACACTAAAGGTGCCAGCCCTGAAAGCTCTTGCTGGTCCTCATCTCCCACTGGTAACCTCTAAAACGAACCACAAACACTTGGGCTCTGAACTTGTTTAAACACTCAAAGGTCCAGACGTATCATCGCTTCCTTTCGCTAATTCATGTCGGAGCTCAACACCGAAATTGCGAACGTCCAGCGATTGCTCCTACACCAAAGGTGCCAGCCCTGAAAGCTCTTGCTGGTCCTCATCTCCCACTGGTAACCTCTCAAATGAACCACAAACACTTGGGCTCTGAACTTCTTCAGGCTACTAAAACTTCCAATGTACACAGCCTCTCCTGCTCAATCAGGCCAGAGCTCAACACCGAAATTGCGAACGTCCAGCAGTTGCTCCTACACTAAAGGTGCCAGCCCTGAAAGCTCTTGCTGGTCCTCATCTCCCACTGGTAACCTCTAAAACGAACCACAAATACTTGGGCTCTGAACTTGTTTAGACACTCAAAGGTCCAGACGTATCATCGCTTCCTTTCGCTAATTCACGTCAGAGGTCAACACCGAAATTGCGAACGTCCAGCGATTGCTCCTACACTAAAGGTGCCAGCCCTGAAAGCTCTTGCTGGTCCTCATCTCCCACTGGTAACCTCTCAAACGAACCACAAACACTTGGGCTCTGAACTTGTTTAGGCTACTAAAACTTCCTACGTACACAGCCTCTCCTGCTCAACTGGCCAGAGCTCAACACCGAAATTGCAAACGTCCAGCGATTGCTCCTACACTAAAGGTGCCAGCCCTGAAAGCTCTTGCTGGTCCTCATCTCCCACTGGTAACCTCTAAAACGAACCACAAACACTTGGGCTCTGAACTTGTTTAAACACTCAAAGGTCCAGACGTATCATCGCTTCCTTTCGCTAATTCACGTCAGAGCTCAACACAGAAATTGCGAACGTCCAGCGATTGCTCCTACACTAAAGGTGCCAGCCCTGAAAGCTCTTGCTGGTCCTCATCTCCCACTGGTAACCTCTAAAACGAACCACAAATACTTGGGCTCTGAACTTGTTTAGACACTCAAAGGTCCAGACGTATCATCGCTTCCTTTCGCTAATTCATGTCGGAGCTCAACACCGAAATTGCGAACGTCCAGCGATTGCTCCTACACTAAAGGTGCCAGCCCTGAAAGCTCTTGCTGGTCCTCATGTCCCACTGGTAACCTCTCAAACGAACCACAAACACTTGGGCTCTGAACTTGTTTAGGCTACTAAAACTTCCTACGTACACAGCCTCTCCTGCTCAACTGGCCAGAGCTCAACACCGAAATTGCAAACGTCCAGCGATTCTTCCTACACTAAAGGTGCCAGCCCTGAAAGCTCTTGCTGGTCCTCATCTCCCACTGGTAACCTCTCAAACGAACCACAAACACTTGGGCTCTGAACTTGTTTAAACACTCAAATGTCCAGACGTATCATCGCTTCCTTTCGCTAATTCACGTCAGAGCTCAACACCGAAATTGCGAACGTCCAGCGATTGCTCCTACACTAAAGGTGCCAGCCCTGAAAGCTCTTGCTGGTCCTCCTCTCCCACTGGTAACCTCTAAAACGAACCACAAATACTTGGGCTCTGAACTTGTTTAGACACTCAAAGGTCCAGACGTATCATCGCTTCCTTTCGCTAATTCATGTCGGAGCTCAACACCGAAATTGCGAACGTCCAGCGATTGCTCCTACACTAAAGGTGCCAGCCCTGAAAGCTCTTGCTGGTCCTCATCTCCCACTGGTAACCTCTAAAACGAACCACAAACACTTGGGCTCTGAACTTGTTTAGCCTACTAAAACTTCCAACGTACACAGCCTCTCCTGCTCAATCTGGCCAGAGCTCTACACCGAAATTGCGAACGTCCAGCGATTGCTCCTACACCAAAGGTGCCAGCCCTGAAAGCTCTTGCTGGTCCTCATCTCCCACTGGTAACCTCTCAAACGAACCACAAACACTTGGGCTCTCAACTTGTATAGAAACTCCAAGGTCCAGACGCATCATCGCTTCCTCTCACTAATTCACGTCAGAGCTCAACACCGAAATTGCAAACGTCCACCGATTGCTCATACACTTAAGGTGCCAGCCCTGAAAGCTCTTGCTGGCCCTCACCTCCCACTGGTAACCTCTAAAACGAATGACAAACACTTGGGCTCTGAACTTGTTTAGGCTACTAAAATTTCCAACATACACTCCCTCCCCTGCTCAGTCTAGTCCGAGCTCAACACCGAACTTGCGAACATCCAGATATTAATCTTACACTTAAGGTGCCAGCCCTGAAACCTGATGCTGGTGCTCATCTCCCACTGGTTACCTCTAAAACGAACCTCAAGCATTTAGGATCTCAACTTGCTGAGACACTCAAAGGTCTAGACATGTCAATGCTTCCTCTCACTAACTCACGTCAGAGCTCAACACCGAAATTGCGAACGTTGAGCGATTGCTCCTATACTAAAGGCGCCGGCCCTGAAAGCTCTTGCTGGTCCTAATCTCCCACTCGTGACCTCCAAAACGAACCTCAAGAACTTGGGCTCTGAACTTGTTTAGATACGCCAAGGTCCAGACGTATCATCTCTTCCTTTCGCTAATTCACGTCAGAGCTCAACACCGAAATTGCGAACGTCCAGCGATTGCTCCTACACTAAAGGTGCCAGCCCTGAAAGCTCTTGCTGGTCCTCATCTCCCACTGGTAACCTCTCAAACGAACCACAAACACTTGGGCTCTGAACTTGTTTAGCCTACTAAAACTTCCTACGTACACAGCCTCTCCTGCTCAACAGGCCAGAGCTCTACACCGAAATTGCGAACGTCCAGCAATTGCTCCTACACTAAAGGTGCCAGCCCTGAAAGCTCTTGCTGGTCCTCATCTCCCCCTGGTAACCTCTCAAACGAACCACAAACACTTGGGCTCTGAACTTGTTTAGACACTCAAAGGTCCAGACGTATCACTGCTTCCTTTCGCTAATTCACGACAGAGCTCAACACCGAAATTGCGAACGTCCAGCGATTGCTCCTACACTAAAGGTGCCAGCCCTGAAAGCTCTTGCTGGTCCTCATCTCCCACTGGTAACCTCTAAAACGAACCACAAACACTTGGGCTCTGAACTTGTTTAGGCTACTAAAACTTCCTACTTACACAGCCTCTCCTGCTCAACTGGCCAGAGCTCAACACCGAAATTGCAAACGTCCAGCGATTGCTCCTACACTAAAGGTGCCAGCCCTGAAGGCTCTTGCTGGTCCTCATCTCCCACTGCTAACCTCTAAAACGAACCACAAACACTTGGGCTCTGAACTTGTTTAAACACTCAAAGGTCCAGACGTATCATCGCTTCCTTTCGCTAATTCACGTTAGAGCTCAACACCGAAATTGCGAACGTCCAGCGACTGCTCCTACACTAATGGTGCCAGCCCTGAAAGCTCTTGCTGGTCCTCATCTCCCACTGGTAACCTCTCAAACGAACCACAAACACTTGGCCTCTGAACTTGTTTAGGCTACTAAACCTTCCAACATACACTCCATCTCTTGCTCAGTCTGGCCAGAGCTCAACACCGAACTTGCGAACGTCCACCGATTGCTCCTACACTGAAGGTACCAGCCCTGAAAGCTCTTGCTGGTCCTCATCTCCCACTGGTAACCTCTCAAACGAACCACAAACACTTGGGCTCTCAACTTGTATAGACACTCCAAGGTCCAGACGCATCATCGCTTCCTCTCACTAATTCACGTCAGAGCTCAACACCGAAATTGCAAACATCCACGATTGCTCATACACTTAAGGTGCCAGCCCTGAAAGCTCTTGCTGGCCCTCACCTCCCACTGGTAACCTCTAAAACGAATGACAAACACTTGGGCTCTGAACTTGTTTAGGCTACTAAAATTTCCAACATACACTCCCTCCCCTGCTCAGTCTAGCCCGAGCTCAACACCGAACTTGCGAACATCCAGATATTAATCTTACACTTAAGGTGCCAGCCCTGAAACCTGATGCTGGTGATCATCTCCCACTGGTTACCTCTAAAACGAACCTTAAGCATTTGGGATCTCAACTTGTTGAGACACTCAAAGGTCTAGACATGGCAACGCTTCCTCTCACTAATTCACGTCAGAGCTCAACACCGAAATTGCGAACGTCGAGCGATTGCTCCTACACTAAAGGCGCCGGCCATGAAAGCTCTTGCTGGTCCTCATCTCCCACTCGTGACCTCCAAAACGAACCTCAAGAACTTGGGCTCTGAACTTCTTTAGATACGCCAAGTGGTCCAGACGTTTGATCACTTCGTCTCGCTAATTCACGTCAGAGCTCAACACCGAAATTGCGAACGTCCACCGATTGCTCCTACACTAAAGGTGCTGGCCCTGAAAGCTCTTGCTGGTCCTCATCTCCCACTGGTAACCTCTCAAACGAACCACAAACACTTGGGCTCTGCACTTGTTTATATAAGCAAAGGTCCAGACGTATGATCACTTCATCTCGCTAATTCACGTCAGAGCTCAACACTGAAATTGCCAACCTCGAGCAATTGCTCCTACACTGAAGGTGCCAGCCCTGAAAGCTCTTGCTGGTCCTCATCTCCCACTGGTAACCTCTCAAACGAACCGCTAACGCTTGGGCTCTGAACTTGTTTAGGCTTCTAAACCTTCCAACATACACTCCATCTCTTACTCAGTCTGGCCAGAGCTCAACACCGAATTTGCGAACGTCCAGCGATTGCTCCTACACTGAAGGTGCCAGCACTGAAAGCTCTTACTGGTCCCCATCTCCCACTGGTAACCTCTAAAACGAACCACAAACACGTGGGCTCTGAAACTGCTTAGACACTCAAAGGTCCAGATGTATCATCGCTTCCTCTCGCTAATTCACGTCAGAGCTCAACACCGAACTTGCGAACGTCCAGCGATTGCTCCTACACTAAAGATGCCAGCCCTGAAAGCTCTTGCTGGTCCTCATCTCCCACTGGTAACCGCTAGAACGAACCTCAAGCACTGGGGCTCTGAAGTTGTTTCGGCTACTAAAACTTCCAACGTACACAGACTCCCCTGCTCAATCTGGCCAGAGCACAACACCGATATTGCGAACGTCCAGCAATTGGTACTACACTAAAGGTGCCAGCCCTGAAAGCTCTTGCTGGTCCTCATCTCCCACTGCTAACCTCTAAAACGAACCACAAACACTTGGGCTCTGAACTTGTTTAGACACTCAAAGGTCCACACATATGATCACTTCCTCTTGCTAACTCACGTCAGAGCTCAACACCCAAATTGCGAACATCCAGCAATTGCTCCTACACTAAAGGTGCCAGCCCTGAAAGCTCTTGCTGGTCCTCATCTCCCACTACTAACCTCTAAAACAAACCACAAACACTTGGCCTCTGAACTTGTTTAGACACTCGAAGGTCCAAACGTCTCAGCGCTTCCACTCGCTAATTCACATCAGAGCTCAACACCGAAATTGCGAACGTCCAGCGATTGCTCCTACACTCAAGGTGCCAGCCTGAAAGCTGTTGCTGGTCCTCATCTCCCACTGGTAACCTCTAAAACGAACCACAAACACTTGGGCTCTGAACTTGTTTAGACACTCAAAGGTCCACACATATGATCACTTCCTCTTGCTAACTCACGTCAGAGCTCAACACCAATATAGCGAACATCCAGCGATTGCTCCTACACTGAAGGTGCCAGCCCTGAAAGCTCTTGCTGGTCCTCATCTCCCACTACTAACCTCTAAAACAAACCACAAACACTTGGCCTCTGAACTTGTTTAGACACTCGAAGGTCCAAACGTATCAACGCCTCCACTCGCTAATTCACGTCAGAGCTCAACACCGAAATTGCGAACGTCCAGCGATTGCTCCTACACTCAAGGTGGCAGCCTGAAAGCTCTTGCTGGTCCTCATCTCCCACTGGTAACCTCTAAAACGAACCAAACACTTGGACTCTGAACTTGTTTAAACACTCAAAGATCCACACATATGATCACTTCCTCTTGCTAACTCACGTCAGAGCTCAACACCAATATAGCGAACGTCCAGCGACTGCTCCTACACTCACGGTGCCAGGCCTGAAGCCTCTTGCTGGTCCTCATCTCCCACTGGTAACCTCCAAAAGGAACCACAAACACTTGGGCTCTGAACTTGTTTAGTCTCTCATAGGTCCAGATGTATCATCGCTTCCTATCGCTAATTCACGTCAGAGCTCAACACCGAAATTGTGAACGTCCAGCGATTGCTCCTACACTACAGGTGCCAGCCCTGAAAGCTCTTGCTGGTCCTCATCTCCCACTGGTAACCTCTCAAACGAACCACAAGCACTGGGTCTCTCAACTTGTTGAGGCTACTAAAACTTCCAGCATACACTCCCTCTCCTGCTCATTCTGGCCAGAGCTCAACACCGAAATTGCAAACGTCCAGCGATTGCTCCTACACTAAAGGTGCCAGCCCTGAAAGCTGCTGCTGGTCCTCATCTCCCACTGGTAACCTCTAAAAGGAACCACTACCGCTTGGGCTCTGAACGTGCTTAGACACTCAAATGGCCAGATGTATGATTGCTTCCTCTCGCTAATTCAAGTCAGAGATCAACACTGAAATCGCAAACATCCAGGGATTGCTCCTACAATAAAGGTGCCAGGCCTGAAGGTACTTGCTGGTCCTCATCTCCCACTGGTAACCTCTAAAATGAACCATAAACACTTGGGCACTGAACTTGTTTAGTCTACTAAAACTTCCAACATACACTCCATCTCCTGCTCAATCTGGACAGAGGTCAACACCGAACTTCAAACGTCCACCGATTGCTCCTACACTAAAGATGCCAGCCCTGAAAGCTGTTGCTGGTCCTCATCTCCCACTGGTAACCTCTAAGACGAACAACAAAACCTTGGGCTCTGAACTTGTTTAGACACTCAAAGGTCCAGACGTATCATCGCTTCCTCTCGCTAATTCACGTCAGAGCTCAACACCGAAATTGCCAACATCCAGCGATTGCTCCTACAATAAAGGTGCCAGCCCTGAAAGCTCTTGCTGGTCCTCGTCTCCCACTGGAAACCTTTAAAACGAACCAGAAACACTTGGGCTCTCAACTTTTCTAGACACTCTGAGGTCCAGACGTATCATCGCTTCCTCTCACTAATTCACGTCATAGCTCAACATCGATATTGCGAACGTCCAGCGATTGCTCCTACACTAATGGTGCCAGCCCTGAAAGCTCTTGCTGATCCTCATCTCCCACTGCTAACCGCTAAAACGAACCTCAAGCACTTGGACTCTGAACTTGTTTTGACACTCTAAGATCCAGACGTATCATCGCTTCCTCTCGCTAATTCACGTCAGAGCTCAACACCGATATTGCGAACGTCCACCGATTGCTCCTACACTAAAGGTGCCAGCCTTGACAGCTGTTGCTGTTCCTCATCTCCCACTGGTAACCTCTAAAACGAACCACAAACACTTGGGCTCTGAACTTTTTCAGGCTACTAAGACTTCCAACATACACTCCCTCTCCTGCTCAGTCTGGCCAGAGCTCAACACCGAAATTGCCAACGTCCAGTGATTACTCTTAAACTAAAGGTGCCAGCCCTGAAAGCTGTTGCTGGTCCTCACCTCGCACTGGTAACCTCTAAACCGAACCACAAACACTTGGGCTCTCAACTTGTTTCGACACTCAAAAGGTCCAGACGTATCATTGCTTTCTTCTCACTAATTCACCTCAGAGCTCAACACTGAAATTGCAAACGTCCACCGATTGATTGAGTTGCCACAGGATACCTTGCTCTTAGACACCAACCCAGACGACAAGCACCTCACCTTCTCGGACTTCTTGTCAGCATGCTGCTTCGTCCCCCCAAAGCAACATAACGCACCTGCTAAAAACAAACTTATAAAGCACATGCTGAGGTGCTGCCCAAAACCGCAGTCTGCCTGACGTGATTCTCATCTCCCGCTCTTACCTCAGCTGCTCACCCACCCTGCCTCTGCTCTTTACAGGTTGCTACACTGAGGCTCAGGTACCACCCAGAAGACACACAACAAGGGAAAATTCTAACTTAACCAACAATTCAACACCTGAACATTAACTGCTACTTCAGCCCACTAGTCATGGCTCACCTTGTCTGAGTCAGCTCCAGTGCCTATATACACTTGGTCATTGCTTCCCACCTTCAAAACAAAAAAAAACCTAACCAAAACCTATAAAGTAGTCGTACAGCCACCAGTCGCATCTTCCCTCTGACACCACACAAACCACCCTCCGACTGTGCTCTGCTCACCTCTCTTCCGTTGCCCGTTTGCACATGGCTCATACCTCTGCACCTGGAAAAGCAATACTGAACCAGTCACGTGGATACTGATCAATAGTTTAACAATTCCAGAGGTCTTGTTTCCATTTGGGAATACCATCTGGAGTCCAACTACAGCCTGCCATTAAAAAAAATGGTCATTCCCTGTGTCTGCATAATGCTATGGAAATTACTCTCCTCACCTGCTGCATATACGGCTACTTGCTCTGAAATGGACTGTACACCCTTTGCCTACAAAGTCTAGGCTTATCAAATTATTAACTGGAGAATCTTCCCGCTATTTTCCTGCTGAGTCTATTACTGCTATGCCCCCAGGCAGAGCAGCTCCAACCCAGACAAAAACCATGCACAGACCAACACTGCACACAAACAAGACAAATGACAGGACCCAGAGACAGAAGAACACTCTCTGTAAGAATGACGACTCCCAGACCAGAGATGCCATTGGGCAAGAAGACCTAAGGGGCCGTGGGCAAGAATCTAGGGCAGTTCCAGAGAAGTCGAATGCCATGCCCCATGACAAGAAGATATGGCTGCAACTGGGATGAAGCACGCGCAAGCTGCCTTGCTTAAAGACCCAAGAATGTAGGGATGGAGGGAAGAAGTCCCAGAAAAGTGATCCATTAAAACAGACCACTCAGCATCAGACATGTTGACGTGGCCTGGAACAATGCCGCAAAAGAGGATGACCAGAAACTTCCGAGACGCAAGTCCTATCCACGCTTTAAGCTTGTAATGCAAGAAAAGAAGCACCCAGTTGGCACTATACCGATGCATACAGGCGTTCAAGGCCCTAGGGATGGCACCCGGGGGACATACTGTCTCCATGTCATCTCTGTGATCAAGGAGCACTTCAGGAAGGTCTACGACACAGAAGACAGACCGCACAAGCTACACCACACAGACACAGGCTGGAACTGCCCTGCCCACACTAGTCTTGTGCTGACAAGTAACCCCCTCCCTTTACCTGCCCAAAGGTGACTCTTCCTGGGCAGCCCTCTCCCCTACACTAACTTCAATACCCTCCCTGCAATTCCCAACCTTGTCCCCTCCAACCAGAGCCCCCTCCTCAGTCCCAGTCCTTCCATTTGGCTTTCAGAGGGCCAGGGCTCTGAATCCAGGCTACACCATAAGCTACATCGGCTAACAGGGATATTTCTGCAGTTGCCACATTCCTCTTCATCCTCACAAAAATAGTGCCAGCAGTAAGCATCATATCCATCAATGCCAACCTCTTCCACAACACCCCCCCCCATCCTGAAAAGGAAGGTGGCCTTCTGTTCCCCTGCACCGTGCCAATTCCAAAGTCGGACGCTGTGGCCATCATTGCTTCTGGCATCTAGTCTACCAAGAGACTGAAAACTATTGCTGTGCTTGGGAGAAGTCACCAGCCCCATGCTCCTCCTTGCTACTGTCCCAGCTCACCGCAAATCCAATGCAAAATGCTGCCTGAATGGCACCTGCAAAACCAAGGAGAAACACCTAACCGAGTTGCCACGTGATTAACTACTCTTAGGTGCAGACCCAGCTGACAACCACCTCACCTTCTCAGACCGCTCATCAGCCTGCAGCTTCACCCCTCCCAGCCTGCTCACAGCACCTGAAGAAACCAAAAGGCACATGCTGAGATACTGCCCAAAACCACAGCCTTCCCATCTTTCATTCCTTTACCTTGGCCGCTCACCCACCCTGCTTCTGCCATTCTGCTTGGGCACCACCCATAAAGCACAAACAAGGATGCTTCTAACCTCACCAACAATACGACACCTGAAAATTAACTGCTCGTTGACCCACTAGTCATGGCTCACCTTCCTGAGTCACCTCCGGTGCCAATAGCCCGCTTTGCTCATTGCTTCCACCTTCAAAGTAAAGAAATCCCAAACCTGTAAGCTACTCACTCCTGATGCTTATAATCTGAGGGGCCCGCTACAAGCTGCAAAGGTTGTAGGGACAAGTTAGTACTCTGTGAGCAATTGGGTAGGCAATGAGCTGGCCCATACCCTGAAAGACATTATGAATTGTCACTGCTCCTTTCTTAAGAAATGCTAAAGCTCTATGTACAGATGCATACAAAATGCTCACACCTTAAGCCCTGCTAGATAATCTCACCATCACTCTTATTACCAGAAATTATATCAGCAACATACAGCACAACTAGTTAAAAAAAACAAGGTTGCACCTTCAGTAAAGTCAGGAATTCCAGGAAAATGCAAAGCATCTAGAATAAAAAAGCCCTACATACTATTAGATCATTTTGCCAGCTGCAAACACTCAATACAAAATCACTGACCTGAAAAAACCCCCACTACATATAGGTTTACTTTTTATTACATATGCTGCTGAACCTCAACTGGTCCTGAAGCTCTTACCTCAGACAGACACCTCCGCTTCTCTAAACGTCAAAACACCTTTGCCCAAAGAGCTTAGGCAAAAGCAATCAGCTGCAATTAAGCAGCAATCAGCTGAAGGAACAGCAGAGCACCAACACCAGAGAAACCCAGGAGCAGAAGGAGCTCCCTGAGGAGAGGCTGTGGCTCATATACCCCAGGCCTCGCCCACTGCCCTTCCCACAACCACCTGGGGAAGGGGAGGGGTGAATTGCCAGAAGGCATAAAGGCAGCTGGAGGAGCAGCAGGGAGTTTGCTCCTCTGCCTTAGGTTTACAGCATGTAAAGCGCTGAAGAGAGAAAGCAATCCTTACTGGAAATGACAATACCTGCTCTTTTACTACAACTACACCCATTGCATCAGGAATGTGACCGGGTAGGGAGGAAAACTTAATTCTTCGGGGCCGTAGATAGAAAAAGATAGATGTTGCACTAAGCTATGTAAGAAAGTGGTTGATTAAGAGCAATAACTGTATTATTATCAAAAATTATGTGCTTTAGTTTCCTATAAAGAAAATGAAAATGCTATGGAGCAACACTTAATTTCCATCAAGACCATGCGTACCACCTAACTTCTACTGGAACTTCTGGGTAGGACAGAATGACAAAGCAGAATTAGAACCCGTAAGAATCCCTTCTCAAAAACATCTCTGGTTGCAAAGTAAGTTATTTAGTGTAAATCGCTGAGTCACCTTGATAGCCTCTCTGACTGACTCCCTTAAGAGAACTAGATGAGTCCCAAAGGGCAGAAAAGACCAAAAAACCATCAAAATACAAGATATGTATCAGACACTATGAAGCAGCCTAACTAGCACCTAAGTAGGTAGAACAACAATAAATTGCAAAACACAATAAAAAACACCATAGGAGATGTGTTGATAAAAACAGATGAAGGCTATTGCCTCCTCTGAAACACTCGGCCGACGACAGACATCTTTGGGGCACCAGATACCAAAGAGAAACACGCGATAAGATGGGAAATAAAAAGACCCCTCTGGGGCACAAAGATGGCTTCGGAAAAGGTTCTGACAGAACAAGAGGCATCGTCACAGCAATTCAAGAAGTCCCGAAGGGGCCAGAGAGACCAAAGTACTCTTGGGGACACAACGAGCTCAAAAGGGAGTTGAACAAAGTACAGATGTCCTCAGGGGACCGAATGGAGGCGCACCAAATGGATGAGAGGACAGAAAGAACACCTGGAGTAACACGTGCGGACTCAGGAAGCATTCTGAGTGGAAAAGAGGGTGCAAAGCACCCTCCCGAGCTAGAACAGGGCACTAGAGCATAGGGGATGTCTCGCGAGAAGTCAGCAAAGGGAGCGGAGGAGTCCCGAGGGGGCCTGAGAGACCAAAGAAGCCTCAGAGGTAACAATGAGGAACTCTGAAGGAGATTTCAACAAAGTATGGATGTTGTCAGGGGGCCAGGGGCTGAACAAAGGCATCCTAAATGGCAAAGAGTAAGATAAGAGCACTCTGAAGAGCGCACAAAAATAAAACTGAAAGGGAGCTGAAATTGCAAACGTCCATCGATTACTCCTACTCTAAAGGTGCCAGCCCTGAAAGCTCTTGCTGGTCCTCATCTCCCACTGGTAACCTCTCAAACGAACCACAAACACTTGGGCTCTCAACTTGTTTAGACACTCAGACGTCCAGACGTATCATCGCTTCCTCTCGCTAATTCACTTCAGAGCTCAACACTGAAATTCCAAACATCCAGCAATTCCACCTACACTGAAGATGCCAGCCCTGAAAACTGTTGCTGGTCCCCATCTCCCACTGGTAACCTCTAAAACGAACCACAAACACTTGGACTCTGTACTTGTTTAGATACTCCAAGATCCAGACAAATGATCACTTCCCCTCGCTAATTCACATCAGAGCTCAAAAACAAAATTGCGAACGACCAGCGATTACTCCTACTCTAAAGGTGCCAGCCCTGAAAGCTCTTGCTGGTCCTCATCTCCCACTGGTAACCTCTAAAAGGAACCACTACCGCTTGGACTCTGAACGTGCTTAGACACTCAAATGTCCATACGTATGATCGCTTCCTCTCGCTAATTCAAGTCAGAGATCAACACCGAAATCGCAAACATCCAGGGATTGCTCCTACACTCAAGGTGCCAGCCCTGAAAGCTCTTGCTGGTCCTCATCTCCCACTGGTAACCTCTCAAACGAACCACAAACACTTGGGCTCTGAACTTGTTTAGACACTCAAAGGTCCAGACGTAGGATCGCTTCCTCTCGCTAATTCACGTCAGTGCTCAACACCGAAATTCCCAACGTCCACCGATTGCTCCTACACTGAAGGAACCAGCCCTCAAAGATGTTGCTGGTCCTCATCTCCCGCTGGTAAACTCTAAAACGAACCACAAACACTTGGGCTCTGAACTTGTTTAGACACTCAAAGGTCCAGACGTATCATCGCTTCCTCTCGCTAATTCACGTCAGAGCCCAACACCGAAATTGCGAACGTCCAACGACCACTCCTACACTACAGGCACCGGCCCTGAAAGCTCTTGCTGGTCCTCATCTCCCACTGGTAACCTCTGAAAGGAACCTCCAGCATTTGGGCTCTGAACTTTTTTAGACACTCAAAGGTCCAGACGTATGATCGCTTCCTCTCGCTAATTCACATCAGACCTCAACACTGAACTTGAGAACGTCCATCGATTGCTCCTGCACTGAAGGTGCCAGCCCTGAAAGCTCTTGCTGGTCCTCATCTCCCACTGGTATCCTCTAAAACGAACCTCAAGCATTTGGACTCTCAACTTGTGGAGACACTAAAAGGTCCAGAGGTATCATCGCTTCCTCTCGCTAATTCACGTCAGTGCTCAACACCGAAATTCCCAACGTCCACCGATTGCTCCTACACTGAAGGTGCCAGCCCTGAAACCTGTTGCTGGTCCTCATCTCCCACTGGTAACCGCTAAAACGAACCACAAACACTTGGGCTCTGCACTTGTTTAGATAAGCAAAGGTCCAGACGTATGATCACTTCCTCTCGCTAATTCACGTCAGAGCTCAACACCGAAATTCCCAACGTCCAGCGATTGCTCCTACACTGAAGGTGCCAGCACTGAAAGCTCTTACTGGTCCCCATCTCCCACTGGTAACCTCTAAAACGAACCACAAACACGTGGGCTCTGAAATTGTTTAGACACTCAAAGGTCCAGATGTATCATCGCTTCCTCTCGCTAATTCACGTCAGAGCTCAACACCGAAATTGCGAACGTCCAGCGACTGCTTCTACACTCAAGGCGCCAGCCCTGAAAGCTCTTGCTGGTCCTCATCTCCCACTGGTAACCTCTAAAACGAACCACAAACACGAGGGCTCTGAACTTGTTTAGCCTACTAAAACTTCCAACGAACACAGACTCCCCTGCTCAATATGGCCAGAGCTCAACACCGATATTGCGAACGTCCAGCAATTGGACCTACACCAAAGGTGACAGCCCTGAAAGCTCTTGCTGGTCCTTATCTCCCACTGGTAACCACTCAGACGAACCACAAATACTTGGGCTCTGAACTTGTTTAGACACTCAAAGGTCCAGACGTATCATTGCTTCTTCTTGCTAATTCACGTCAGAGCTCAACACCGAACTTGCGAACATCCACCGATTGCTCCTACACTCAAGGTGCCAGCCCTGAAAGCTCTTGCTGGTCCTCATCTCCCACTGGTAACCTCTAAAACGAACCACAGACACTTGGGCTCTCAAGTTGTTTAGACTACTAAAACTTCCAACGTACACAGACTCCCCTGCTCAATCTGGCCAGAGCTCAACACCGATATTGCGAACGTCCAGCAATTGGTCCTACACTAAAGGTGCCAGCCCTGACCTCTCTTGCTCGTCCTCATCTCCCACTGGTAACCTATCAAACGAACCACAAACACCTGGGCTCTGAACTTATTTGGACACTCCAAGGTCCAGACGTATCATCACTTCCTCTCTCTAATTCACGTCAGAGCTCAACACTGAACTTGAGAACGTCCACCGATTCCTCCTACACTAAAGCTGCCAGCCCTGAAACCTCTTGGTGGTCCTCATCTCCCTCTGCTGACCTCTCAAACGAACCACAAACACTTGGGCTCTCAACTTGTTTAGACACTCCAAGGTCCAGACATATCTTCGCTTCCTCTCGCTAATTCACGTCAGAGCTCAACACTGAAATTGCGAACGTCAAACGATCACTCCTACACTACAGGTACCGGCCCTGAAAGCTCTTGCTGGTCCTCATCTCCCACTGGTAACGTCTAAAAGGAACCTCCAGCATTTGGGCTCTGAACTTGTTTAGACACTCCAAGGTCCAGACGTATCATCGCTTCCTCTCACTAATTCACGTCAGAGATCAACACCGAAATTGCGAACTTGCAACGATTGCTCCCACACTAAAACTGCCAGTCCTGAAAGCTCTTGCTGGTCCTCATCTCCAACTAGTAACCGCTAAAACGAACCTCAAGTACGTGGGCTCTGAAATTGTTTAGCCTACTAAACCTTCCAACATACACTGCATATCTTGCTCAATCTGGCCAGAGCTCAACACCGAACTTGCGAACGTCCAGCGATTGCTCCTACACTAATGGTGCCAGCCCTGAAACCTCTTGCTGGTCCTCATCTCCCACTGGTAACCTCTAAAACGAACCTCAAGCACTGGGGCTCTGAAGTTGTTTCGGCTACTAAAACTTCCAACGTACACAGACTCCCCTGCTCAATCTGGCCAGAGCACAACACCGATATTGAGAACGTCCAGCAATTGGTACTACACTAAAGGTGCCAGCCCTGAAAGCTGTTGTTGGTCCTCATCTCCCACTGCTAACCTCTAAAACGAACCACAAACACTTGGGCTCTGAACTTGTTTAGACACTCGAAGGTCCAAACGTATCAGCGCTTCCACTCGCTAATTCACATCAGAGCTCAACACCGAAATTGCGAACGTCCAGCGATTGCTCCTACACTCAAGGTGGCAGCCTGAAAGCTCTTGCTGGTCCTCATCTCCCACTGGTAACCTCTAAAACGAACCACAAACACTTGGGCTCTGAACTTGTTTAGACTCTCATAGGTCCAGATGTATCATCGCTTCCTATCGCTAATTCACGTCAGAGCTCAACACCGAAATTGTGAACGTCCAGCGATTGCTCCTACACTACAGGTGCCAGCCCTGAAAGCTCTTGCTGGTCCTCATCTCCCACTGGTAACCTCTCAAACGAACCACAAGCACTGGGTCTCTCAACTTCTTGAGGCTACTAAAACTTCCAGCATACACTCCCTCTCCTGCTCATTCTGGCCAGAGCTCAACACCGAAATTGCAAACGTCCAGCGATTGCTCCTACACTAAAGGTGCCAGCCCTGAAAGCTGCTGCTGGTCCTCATCTCCCACTGGTAACCTCTAAAAGGAACCACTACCGCTTGGGCTCTGAACGTGCTTAGACACTCAAATGGCCAGATGTATGATCGCTTCCTCTCGCTAATTCAAGTCAGAGATCAACACTGAAATCGCAAACATCCAGGGATTGCTCCTACAATAAAGGTGCCAGGCCTGAAGGTACTTGCTGGTCCTCATCTCCCACTGGTAACCTCTAAAATGAACCATAAACACTTGGGCACTGAACTTGTTTAGTCTACTAAAACTTCCAACATACACTCCATCTCCTGCTCAATCTGGACAGAGGTCAACACCGAACTTCAAACGTCCACCGATTGCTCCTACACTAAAGATGCCAGCCCTGAAAGCTGTTGCTGGTCTTCATCTCCCACTGGTAACCTCTAAGACGAACAACAAAACCTTGGGCTCTGAACTTGTTTAGACACTCAAAGGTCCAGACGTATCATCGCTTCCTCTCGCTAATTCACGTCAGAGCTCAACACCGAAATTGCCAACATCCAGCGATTGCTCCTACAATAAAGGTGCCAGCCCTGAAAGCTCTTGCTGGTCCTCGTCTCCCACTGGAAACCTTTAAAACGAACCAGAAACACTTGGGCTCTCAACTTTTCTAGACACTCTGAGGTCCAGACGTATCATCGCTTCCTCTCGCTAATTCACGTCAGAGCTCAACACCGATATTGCGAACGTCCACAGATTGCTCCTACACTAAAGGTGCCAGCCCTGAAAGCTCTTGCTGGTCCTCATCTCCCACTGGTAACCTCTCAAACGAACCACAAACACTTGGGCTCTGAACTTGTTTAGACACTCAAAGGTCCAGACGTATCATCGCTTCCTGTCGCTAACTCGCGTCAGAGCTCAACACCGAAATTGCAAACGTCCACCCATTGCTCCTACAATAAAGGTGCCAGCCTTGACAGCTGTTGCTGGTCCTCATCTCCCACTGGTAACCTCTAAAACGAACCACAAACACTTGGGCTCTGAACTTTTTCAGGCTACTAAGACTTCCAACATACACTCCCTCTCCTGCTCAGTCTGGCCAGAGCTCAACACCGAAATTGCCAACGTCCAGTGATTACTCTTAAACTAAAGGTGCCAGCCCTGAAAGCTGTTGCTGGTCCTCACCTCGCACTGGTAACCTCTAAACCGAACCACAAACACTTGGGCTCTCAACTTGTTTCGACACTCAAAAGGTCCAGACGTATCATTGCTTTCTTCTCACTAATTCACCTCAGAGCTCAACACTGAAATTGCAAACGTCCACCGATTGATTGAGTTGCCACAGGATACCTTGCTCTTAGACACCAACCCAGACGACAAGCACCTCACCTTCTCGGACTTCTTGTCAGCATGCTGCTTCGTCCCCCCAAAGCAACATAACGCACCTGCTAAAAACAAACTTATAAAGCACATGCTGAGGTGCTGCCCAAAACCGCAGTCTGCCTGACGTGATTCTCATCTCCCGCTCTTACCTCAGCTGCTCACCCACCCTGCCTCTGCTCTTTACAGGTTGCTACACTGAGGCTCAGGTACCACCCAGAAGACACACAACAAGGGAAAATTCTAACTTAACCAACAATTCAACACCTGAACATTAACTGCTACTTCAGCCCACTAGTCATGGCTCACCTTGTCTGAGTCAGCTCCAGTGCCTATATACACTTGGTCATTGCTTCCCACCTTCAAAACAAAAAAAAACCTAACCAAAACCTATAAAGTAGTCGTACAGCCACCAGTCGCATCTTCCCTCTGACACCACACAAACCACCCTCCGACTGTGCTCTGCTCACCTCTCTTCCGTTGCCCGTTTGCACATGGCTCATACCTCTGCACCTGGAAAAGCAATACTGAACCAGTCACGTGGATACTGATCAATAGTTTAACAATTCCAGAGGTCTTGTTTCCATTTGGGAATACCATCTGGAGTCCAACTACAGCCTGCCATTAAAAAAAATGGTCATTCCCTGTGTCTGCATAATGCTATGGAAATGACTCTCCTCACCTGCTGCATATACGGCTACTTGCTCTGAAATGGACTGTACACCCTTTGCCTACAAAGTCTAGGCTTATCAAATTATTAACTGGAGAATCTTCCCGCTATTTTCCTGCTGAGCCTATTACTGCTATGCCCCCAGGCAGAGCAGCTCCAACCCAGACAAAAACCATGCACAGACCAACACTGCACACAAACAAGACAAATGACAGGACCCAGAGACAGAAGAACACTCTCTGTAAGAATGACGACTCCCAGACCAGAGATGCCATTGGGCAAGAAGACCTAAGGGGCCGTGGGCAAGAATCTAGGGCAGTTCCAGAGAAGTCGAATGCCATGCCCCATGACAAGAAGATATGGCTGCAACTGGGATGAAGCACGCGCAAGCTGCCTTGCTTAAAGACCCAAGAATGTAGGGATGGAGGGAAGAAGTCCCAGAAAAGTGATCCATTAAAACAGACCACTCAGCATCAGACATGTTGACGTGGCCTGGAACAATGCTGCAAAAGAGGATGACCAGAAACTTCCGAGACGCAAGTCCTATCCACGCTTTAAGCTTGTAATGCAAGAAAAGAAGCACCCAGTTGGCACTATACCGATGCATACAGGCGTTCAAGGCCCTAGGGATGGCACCCGGGGGACATACTGTCTCCATGTCATCTCTGTGATCAAGGAGCACTTCAGGAAGGTCTACGACACAGAAGACAGACCGCACAAGCTACACCACACAGACACAGGCTGGAACTGCCCTGCCCACACTAGTCTTGTGCTGACAAGTAACCCCCTCCCTTTACCTGCCCAAAGGTGACTCTTCCTGGGCAGCCCTCTCCCCTACACTAACTTCAATACCCTCCCTGCAATTCCCAACCTTGTCCCCTCCAACCAGAGCCCCCTCCTCAGTCCCAGTCCTTCCATTTGGCTTTCAGAGGGCCAGGGCTCTGAATCCAGGCTACACCATAAGCTACATCGGCTAACAGGGATATTTCTGCAGTTGCCACATTCCTCTTCATCCTCACAAAAATAGTGCCAGCAGTAAGCATCATATCCATCAATGCCAACCTCTTCCACAACACCCCCCCCGTCCTGAAAAGGAAGGTGGCCTTCTGTTCCCCTGCACCGTGCCAATTCCAAAGTCGGACGCTGTGGCCATCATTGCTTCTGGCATCTAGTCTACCAAGAGACTGAAAACTATTGCTGTGCTTGGGAGAAGTCACCAGCCCCATGCTCCTCCTTGCTACTGTCCCAGCTCACCGCAAATCCAATGCAAAATGCTGCCTGAATGGCACCTGCAAAACCAAGGAGAAACACCTAACCGAGTTGCCACGTGATTAACTACTCTTAGGTGCAGACCCAGCTGACAACCACCTCACCTTCTCAGACCGCTCATCAGCCTGCAGCTTCACCCCTCCCAGCCTGCTCACAGCACCTGAAGAAACCAAAAGGCACATGCTGAGATACTGCCCAAAACCACAGCCTTCCCATCTTTCATTCCTTTACCTTGGCCGCTCACCCACCCTGCTTCTGCCATTCTGCTTGGGCACCACCCATAAAGCACAAACAAGGGATGCTTCTAACCTCACCAACAATACGACACCTGAAAATTAACTGCTCGTTGACCCACTAGTCATGGCTCACCTTCCCTGAGTCACCTCCGGTGCCAATAGCCCGCTTTGCTCATTGCTTCCACCTTCAAAGTAAAGAAATCCCAAACCTGTAAGCTACTCACTCCTGATGCTTATAATCTGAGGGGCCCGCTACAAGCTGCAAAGGTTGTAGGGACAAGTTAGTACTCTGTGAGCAATTGGGTAGGCAATGAGCTGGCCCATACCCTGAAAGACATTATGAATTGTCACTGCTCCTTTCTTAAGAAATGCTAAAGCTCTATGTACAGATGCATACAAAATGCTCACACCTTAAGCCCTGCTAGATAATCTCACCATCACTCTTATTACCAGAAATTATATCAGCAACATACAGCACAACTAGTTAAAAAAAACAAGGTTGCACCTTCAGTAAAGTCAGGAATTCCAGGAAAATGCAAAGCATCTAGAATAAAAAAGCCCTACATACTATTAGATCATTTTGCCAGCTGCAAACACTCAATACAAAATCACTGACCTGAAAAAACCCCCACTACATATAGGTTTACTTTTCATTACATATGCTGCTGAACCTCAACTGGTCCTGAAGCTCTTACCTCAGACAGACACCTCCGCTTCTCTAAACGTCAAAACACCTTTGCCCAAAGAGCTTAGGCAAAAGCAATCAGCTGCAATTAAGCAGCAATCAGCTGAAGGAACAGCAGAGCACCAACACCAGAGAAACCCAGGAGCAGAAGGAGCTCCCTGAGGAGAGGCTGTGGCTCATATACCCCAGGCCTCGCCCACTGCCCTTCCCACAACCACCTGGGGAAGGGGAGGGGTGAATTGCCAGAAGGCATAAAGGCAGCTGGAGGAGCAGCAGGGAGTTTGCTCCTCTGCCTTAGGTTTACAGCATGTAAAGCGCTGAAGAGAGAAAGCAATCCTTACTGGAAATGACAATACCTGCTCTTTTACTACAACTACACCCATTGCATCAGGAATGTGACCGGGTAGGGAGGAAAACTTAATTCTTCGGGGCCGTAGATAGAAAAAGATAGATGTTGCACTAAGCTATGTAAGAAAGTGGTTGATTAAGAGCAATAACTGTATTATTATCAAAAATTATGTGCTTTAGTTTCCTATAAAGAAAATGAAAATGCTATGGAGCAACACTTAATTTCCATCAAGACCATGCGTACCACCTAACTTCTACTGGAACTTCTGGGTAGGACAGAATGACAAAGCAGAATTAGAACCCGTAAGAATCCCTTCTCAAAAACATCTCTGGTTGCAAAGTAAGTTATTTAGTGTAAATCGCTGAGTCACCTTGATAGCCTCTCTGACTGACTCCCTTAAGAGAACTAGATGAGTCCCAAAGGGCAGAAAAGACCAAAAAACCATCAAAATACAAGATATGTATCAGACACTATGAAGCAGCCTAACTAGCACCTAAGTAGGTAGAACAACAATAAATTGCAAAACACAATAAAAAACACCATAGGAGATGTGTTGATAAAAACAGA
Source organism: Gavia stellata (assembly GCF_030936135.1). Lineage (NCBI taxonomy): Eukaryota > Metazoa > Chordata > Aves > Gaviiformes > Gaviidae > Gavia > Gavia stellata. Next base: position 12,594 of record NW_026776366.1, on the reverse strand, counting down.
TGAAGGCTATTGCCTCCTCTGAAACACTCGGCCGACGACAGACATCTTTGGGGCACCAGATACCAAAGAGAAACACGCGATAAGATGGGAAATAAAAAGACCCCTCTGGGGCACAAAGATGGCTTCGGAAAAGGTTCTGACAGAACAAGAGGCATCGTCACAGCAATTCAAGAAGTCCCGAAGGGGCCAGAGAGACCAAAGTACTCTTGGGGACACAACGAGCTCAAAAGGGAGTTGAACAAAGTACAGATGTCCTCAGGGGACCGAATGGAGGCGCACCAAATGGATGAGAGGACAGAAAGAACACCTGGAGTAACACGTGCGGACTCAGGAAGCATTCTGAGTGGAAAAGAGGGTGCAAAGCACCCTCCCGAGCTAGAACAGGGCACTAGAGCATAGGGGATGTCTCGCGAGAAGTCAGCAAAGGGAGCGGAGGAGTCCCGAGGGGGCCTGAGAGACCAAAGAAGCCTCAGAGGTAACAATGAGGAACTCCGAAGGAGATTTCAACAAAGTATGGATGTTGTCAGGGGGCCAGGGGCTGAACAAAGGCATCCTAAATGGCAAAGAGTAAGATAAGAGCACTCTGAAGAGCGCACAAAAATAAAACTGAAAGGGAGCTGAAATTGCAAACGTCCATCGATTACTCCTACTCTAAAGGTGCCAGCCCTGAAAGCTCTTGCTGGTCCTCATCTCCCACTGGTAACCTCTCAAACGAACCACAAACACTTGGGCTCTCAACTTGTTTAGACACTCAGACGTCCAGACGTATCATCGCTTCCTCTCGCTAATTCACTTCAGAGCTCAACACTGAAATTCCAAACATCCAGCAATTCCACCTACACTGAAGATGCCAGCCCTGAAAACTGTTGCTGGTCCCCATCTCCCACTGGTAACCTCTAAAACGAACCACAAACACTTGGACTCTGTACTTGTTTAGATACTCCAAGATCCAGACAAATGATCACTTCCCCTCGCTAATTCACATCAGAGCTCAAAAACAAAATTGCGAACGACCAGCGATTACTCCTACTCTAAAGGTGCCAGCCCTGAAAGCTCTTGCTGGTCCTCATCTCCCACTGGTAACCTCTAAAAGGAACCACTACCGCTTGGACTCTGAACGTGCTTAGACACTCAAATGTCCATACGTATGATCGCTTCCTCTCGCTAATTCAAGTCAGAGATCAACACCGAAATCGCAAACATCCAGGGATTGCTCCTACACTCAAGGTGCCAGCCCTGAAAGCTCTTGCTGGTCCTCATCTCCCACTGGTAACCTCTCAAACGAACCACAAACACTTGGGCTCTGAACTTGTTTAGACACTCAAAGGTCCAGACGTAGGATCGCTTCCTCTCGCTAATTCACGTCAGTGCTCAACACCGAAATTCCCAACGTCCACCGATTGCTCCTACACTGAAGGAACCAGCCCTCAAAGATGTTGCTGGTCCTCATCTCCCGCTGGTAAACTCTAAAACGAACCACAAACACTTGGGCTCTGAACTTGTTTAGACACTCAAAGGTCCAGACGTATCATCGCTTCCTCTCGCTAATTCACGTCAGAGCCCAACACCGAAATTGCGAACGTCCAACGACCACTCCTACACTACAGGCACCGGCCCTGAAAGCTCTTGCTGGTCCTCATCTCCCACTGGTAACCTCTGAAAGGAACCTCCAGCATTTGGGCTCTGAACTTTTTTAGACGCTCAAAGGTCCAGACGTATGATCGCTTCCTCTCGCTAATTCACATCAGAGCTCAACACTGAACTTGAGAACGTCCATCGATTGCTCCTGCACTGAAGGTGCCAGCCCTGAAAGCTCTTGCTGGTCCTCATCTCCCACTGGTAACCTCTAAAACGAACCACAGACACTTGGGCTCTCAAGTTGTTTAGACTACTAAAACTTCCAACGTACACAGACTCCCCTGCTCAATCTGGCCAGAGCTCAACACCGATATTGCGAACATCCAGCAATTGGTCCTACACTAAAGGTGCCAGCCCTGACCTCTCTTGCTCGTCCTCATCTCCCACTGGTAACCTATCAAACGAACCACAAACACCTGGGCTCTGAACTTATTTGGACACTCCAAGGTCCAGACGTATCATCACTTCCTCTCTCTAATTCACGTCAGAGCTCAACACTGAACTTGAGAACGTCCACCGATTCCTCCTACACTAAAGCTGCCAGCCCTGAAACCTCTTGGTGGTCCTCATCTCCCTCTGCTGACCTCTAAAAGGAACCTCCAGCATTTGGGCTCTGAACTTGTTTAGACACTCCAAGGTCCAGACGTATGATCGCTTCCTCTCACTAATTCAGGTCAGAGATCAACACCGAAATTGCGAACTTGCAACGATTGCTCCCACTCCTGAAAGCTCTTGCTGGTCCTCATCTACAACTAGTAACCTCTAAAACGAACCACAAACACTTGGGCTCTGAACTTGTTTAGGCTACTAAACCTTGCAACATACACTCCATCTCTTCCTCAGTCTGGCCAGAGCTCAACACCGAAATTGCAAACGTCCAGATATTAAGCTTACACTAAAGGTGCCAGCCCTGAAAGCTCTTGCTGCTCCTCATCTCCCACTGGTAACCTCTAAAACGAACCACAAACACTTGGGCTCTGAACTTGTTTAGACACTCAGAGGTCCAGACATATCATCACTTCCTCTCTCTAATTCACTTCAGAGCTCAACACCGAAATTGCGAACATCCACCGATTCCTCCTACACTAAAGCTGCCAGCCCTGAAACCTCTTGCTGGTCCTCATCTCCCTCTGCTGACCTCTCAAACGAACCACAAACACTTGGGCTCTGAACTTGTTTAGACACTCTATGGTCCAGGAATATCATCACTTCCCCTCACTAATTCACGTCAGAGCTCAACACCGAAATTGCGAACGTCCAGCGACTATTGCTACACTCAAGGTGCCAGCCGTGAAAGCTGTTGCTGGTCCTCATCTCCCACTGGTAACCTCTAAAAGGAACCTCCAGCATTTGGGCTCTGAACTTGTTTAGACACTCCAAGGTCCAGACGTATCATCGCTTCCTCTCACTAATTCACGTCAGAGATCAACACCGAAATTGCGAACTTGCAACGATTGCTCCCACACTAAAACTGCCAGTCCTGAAAGCTCTTGCTGGTCCTCATCTCCAACTAGTAACCGCTAAAACGAACCTCAAGTACTTGGGCTCTGAACTTGTTTAGCCTACTAAACCTTCCAACATACACTGCATATCTTGCTCAATCTGGCCAGAGCTCAACACCGAAATTGCGAACGTCCAGCGATTGCTCCTACACTAATGGTGCCAGCCCTGAAACCTCTTGCTGGTCCTCATCTCCCACTGGTAACCTCTAAAACGAACCACAAACACGTGGGCTCTGAACTTATTTAGACACTCAACGGTCCAGATGTGTCATCGCTTCCTCTCGCTAATTCACGTCAGAGCTCAACACCGAACTTGCGAACGTCCAGCGATTGCTCCTACACTAAAGATGCCAGCCCTGAAAGCTCTTGCTGGTCCTCATCTCCCACTGGTAACCGCTAGAACGAACCTCAAGCACTGGGGCTCTGAAGTTGTTTCGGCTACTAAAACTTCCAACGTACACAGACTCCCCTGCTCAATCTGGCCAGAGCACAACACCGATATTGCGAACGTCCAGCAATTGGTACTACACTAAAGGTGCCAGCCCTGAAAGCTGTTGCTGGTCCTCATCTCCCACTGCTAACCTCTAAAACGAACAACAAACACTTGGGCTCTGAACTTGTTTAGACACTCAAAGGTCCACACATATGATCACTTCCTCTTGCTAACTCACGTCAGAGCTCAACACCGAAATTGCGAACATCCAGCAATTGCTCCTACACTACAGGTGCCAGCCCTGAAAGCTCTTGCTGGTCCTCATCTCCCACTGGTAACCTCTCAAACGAACCACAAGCACTGGGTCTCTCAACTTGTTGAGGCTACTAAAACTTCCAGCATACACTCCCTCTCCTGCTCATTCTGGCCAGAGCTCAACACCGAAATTGCAAACGTCCAGCGATTGCTCCTACACTAAAGGTGCCAGCCCTGAAAGCTGCTGCTGGTCCTCATCTCCCACTGGTAACCTCTAAAAGGAACCACTACCGCTTGGGCTCTGAACGTGCTTAGACACTCAAATGGCCAGATGTATGATCGCTTCCTCTCGCTAATTCAAGTCAGAGATCAACACTGAAATCGCAAACATCCAGGGATTGCTCCTACAATAAAGGTGCCAGGCCTGAAGGTACTTGCTGGTCCTCATCTCCCACTGGTAACCTCTAAAATGAACCATAAACACTTGGGCACTGAACTTGTTTAGTCTACTAAAACTTCCAACATACACTCCATCTCCTGCTCAATCTGGACAGAGGTCAACACCGAACTTCAAACGTCCACCGATTGCTCCTACACTAAAGATGCCAGCCCTGAAAGCTGTTGCTGGTCCTCATATCCCACTGGTAACCTCTAAGACGAACAACAAAACCTTGGGCTCTGAACTTGTTTAGACACTCAAAGGTCCAGACGTATCATCGCTTCCTCTCGCTAATTCACGTCAGAGCTCAACACCGAAATTGCCAACATCCAGCGATTGCTCCTACAATAAAGGTGCCAGCCCTGAAAGCTCTTGCTGGTCCTCGTCTCCCACTGGAAACCTTTAAAACGAACCAGAAACACTTGGACTCTCAACTTTTCTAGACACTCTGAGGTCCAGACGTATCATCGCTTCCTCTCACTAATTCACGTCATAGCTCAACATCGATATTGCGAACGTCCAGCGATTGCTCCTACACTAATGGTGCCAGCCCTGAAAGCTCTTGCTGATCCTCATCTCCCACTGCTAACCGCTAAAACGAACCTCAAGCACTTGGACTCTGAACTTGTTTTGACACTCTAAGATCCAGACGTATCATCGCTTCCTCTCGCTAATTCACGTCAGAGCTCAACACCGATATTGCGAACGTCCACCGATTGCTCCTACACTAAAGGTGCCAGCCCTGAAAGCTCTTGCTGGTCCTCATCTCCCACTGGTAACCTCTCAAACGAACCACAAATACTTGGGCTCTGAACTTGTTTAGACACTCAAAGGTCCAGACGTATCATTGCTTCCTGTCGCTAACTCGCGTCAGAGCTCAACACCGAAATTGCAAACGTCCACCCATTGCTCCTACAATAAAGGTGCCAGCCTTGACAGCTGTTGCTGGTCCTCATCTCCCACTGGTAACCTCTAAAACGAACCACAAACACTTGGGCTCTGAACTTTTTCAGGCTACTAAGACTTCCAACATACACTCCCTCTCCTGCTCAGTCTGGCCAGAGCTCAACACCGAAATTGCCAACGTCCAGTGATTACTCTTAAACTAAAGGTGCCAGCCCTGAAAGCTGTTGCTGGTCCTCACCTCGCACTGGTAACCTCTAAACCGAACCACAAACACTTGGGCTCTCAACTTGTTTCGACACTCAAAAGGTCCAGACGTATCATTGCTTTCTTCTCACTAATTCACCTCAGAGCTCAACACTGAAATTGCAAACGTCCACCGATTGATTGAGTTGCCACAGTATACCTTGCTCTTAGACACCAACCCAGACGACAAGCACCTCACCTTCTCGGACTTCTTGTCAGCATGCTGCTTCGTCCCCCCAAAGCAACATAACGCACCTGCTAAAAACAAACTTATAAAGCACATGCTGAGGTGCTGCCCAAAACCGCAGTCTGCCTGACGTGATTCTCATCTCCCGCTCTTACCTCAGCTGCTCACCCACCCTGCCTCTGCTCTTTACAGGTTGCTACACTGAGGCTCAGGTACCACCCAGAAGACACACAACAAGGGAAAATTCTAACTTAACCAACAATTCAACACCTGAACATTAACTGCTACTTCAGCCCACTAGTCATGGCTCACCTTGTCTGAGTCAGCTCCAGTGCCTATATACACTTGGTCATTGCTTCCCACCTTCAAAACAAAAAAAAACCTAACCAAAACCTATAAAGTAGTCGTACAGCCACCAGTCGCATCTTCCCTCTGACACCACACAAACCACCCTCCGACTGTGCTCTGCTCACCTCTCTTCCGTTGCCCGTTTGCACATGGCTCATACCTCTGCACCTGGAAAAGCAATACTGAACCAGTCACGTGGATACTGATCAATAGTTTAACAATTCCAGAGGTCTTGTTTCCATTTGGGAATACCATCTGGAGTCCAACTACAGCCTGCCATTAAAAAAAATGGTCATTCCCTGTGTCTGCATAATGCTATGGAAATGACTCTCCTCACCTGCTGCATATACGGCTACTTGCTCTGAAATGGACTGTACACCCTTTGCCTACAAAGTCTAGGCTTATCAAATTATTAACTGGAGAATCTTCCCGCTATTTTCCTGCTGAGCCTATTACTGCTATGCCCCCAGGCAGAGCAGCTCCAACCCAGACAAAAACCATGCACAGACCAACACTGCACACAAACAAGACAAATGACAGGACCCAGAGACAGAAGAACACTCTCTGTAAGAATGACGACTCCCAGACCAGAGATGCCATTGGGCAAGAAGACCTAAGGGGCCGTGGGCAAGAATCTAGGGCAGTTCCAGAGAAGTCGAATGCCATGCCCCATGACAAGAAGATATGGCTGCAACTGGGATGAAGCACGCGCAAGCTGCCTTGCTTAAAGACCCAAGAATGTAGGGATGGAGGGAAGAAGTCCCAGAAAAGTGATCCATTAAAACAGACCACTCAGCATCAGACATGCTGACGTGGCCTGGAACAATGCCGCAAAAGAGGATGACCAGAAACTTCTGAGACGCAAGTCCTATCCACGCTTTAAGCTTGTAATGCAAGAAAAGAAGCACCCAGTTGGCACTATACCGATGCATACAGGCGTTCAAGGCCCTAGGGATGGCACCCGGGGGACATACTGTCTCCATGTCATCTCTGTGATCAAGGAGCACTTCAGGAAGGTCTACGACACAGAAGACAGACCGCACAAGCTACACCACACAGACACAGGCTGGAACTGCCCTGCCCACACTAGTCTTGTGCTGACAAGTAACCCCCTCCCTTTATCTGCCCAAAGGTGACTCTTCCTGGGCAGCCCTCTCCCCTACACTAACTTCAATACCCTCCCTGCAATTCCCAACCTTGTCCCCTCCAACCAGAGCCCCCTCCTCAGTCCCAGTCCTTCCATTTGGCTTTCAGAGGGCCAGGGCTCTGAATCCAGGCTACACCATAAGCTACATCGGCTAACAGGGATATTTCTGCAGTTGCCACATTCCTCTTCATCCTCACAAAAATAGTGCCAGCAGTAAGCATCATATCCATCAATGCCAACCTCTTCCACAACACCCCCCCCCGTCCTGAAAAGGAAGGTGGCCTTCTGTTCCCCTGCACCGTGCCAATTCCAAAGTCGGACGCTGTGGCCATCATTGCTTCTGGCATCTAGTCTACCAAGAGACTGAAAACTATTGCTGTGCTTGGGAGAAGTCACCAGCCCCATGCTCCTCCTTGCTACTGTCCCAGCTCACCGCAAATCCAATGCAAAATGCTGCCTGAATGGCACCTGCAAAACCAAGGAGAAACACCTAACCGAGTTGCCACGTGATTAACTACTCTTAGGTGCAGACCCAGCTGACAACCACCTCACCTTCTCAGACCGCTCATCAGCCTGCAGCTTCACCCCTCCCAGCCTGCTCACAGCACCTGAAGAAACCAAAAGGCACATGCTGAGATACTGCCCAAAACCACAGCCTTCCCATCTTTCATTCCTTTACCTTGGCCGCTCACCCACCCTGCTTCTGCCATTCTGCTTGGGCACCACCCATAAAGCACAAACAAGGGATGCTTCTAACCTCACCAACAATACGACACCTGAAAATTAACTGCTCGTTGACCCACTAGTCATGGCTCACCTTCCCTGAGTCACCTCCGGTGCCAATAGCCCGCTTTGCTCATTGCTTCCACCTTCAAAGTAAAGAAATCCCAAACCTGTAAGCTACTCACTCCTGATGCTTATAATCAGAGGGGCCCGCTACAAGCTGCAAAGGTTGTAGGGACAAGTTAGTACTCTGTGAGCAATTGGGTAGGCAATGAGCTGGCCCATACCCTGAAAGACATTATGAATTGTCACTGCTCCTTTCTTAAGAAATGCTAAAGCTCTATGTACAGATGCATACAAAATGCTCACACCTTAAGCCCTGCTAGATAATCTCACCATCACTCTTATTACCAGAAATTATATCAGCAACATACAGCACAACTAGTTAAAAAAAACAAGGTTGCACCTTCAGTAAAGTCAGGAATTCCAGGAAAATGCAAAGCATCTAGAATAAAAAAGCCCTACATACTATTAGATCATTTTGCCAGCTGCAAACACTCAATACAAAATCACTGACCTGAAAAAACCCCCACTACATATAGGTTTACTTTTTATTACATATGCTGCTGAACCTCAACTGGTCCTGAAGCTCTTACCTCAGACAGACACCTCCGCTTCTCTAAACGTCAAAACACCTTTGCCCAAAGAGCTTAGGCAAAAGCAATCAGCTGCAATTAAGCAGCAATCAGCTGAAGGAACAGCAGAGCACCAACACCAGAGAAACCCAGGAGCAGAAGGAGCTCCCTGAGGAGAGGCTGTGGCTCATATACCCCAGGCCTCGCCCACTGCCCTTCCCACAACCACCTGGGGAAGGGGAGGGGTGAATTGCCAGAAGGCATAAAGGCAGCTGGAGGAGCAGCAGGGAGTTTGCTCCTCTGCCTTAGGTTTACAGCATGTAAAGCGCTGAAGAGAGAAAGCAATCCTTACTGGAAATGACAATACCTGCTCTTTTACTACTACTACACCCATTGCATCAGGAATGTGACCGGGTAGGGAGGAAAACTTAATTCTTCGGGGGCCGTAGATAGAAAAAGATAGATGTTGCACTAAGCTATGTAAGAAAGTGGTTGATTAAGAGCAATAACTGTATTATTATCAAAAATTATGTGCTTTAGTTTCCTATAAAGAAAATGAAAATGCTATGGAGCAACACTTAATTTCCATCAAGACCATGCGTACCACCTAACTTCTACTGGAACTTCTGGGTAGGACAGAATGACAAAGCAGAATTAGAACCCGTAAGAATCCCTTCTCAAAAACATCTCTGGTTGCAAAGTAAGTTATTTAGTGTAAATCGCTGAGTCACCTTGATAGCCTCTCTGACTGACTCCCTTAAGAGAACTAGATGAGTCCCAAAGGGCAGAAAAGACCAAAAAACCATCAAAATACAAGATATGTATCAGACACTATGAAGCAGCCTAACTAGCACCTAAGTAGGTAGAACAACAATAAATTGCAAAACACAATAAAAAACACCATAGGAGATGTGTTGATAAAAACAGATGAAGGCTATTGCCTCCTCTGAAACACTCGGCCGACGACAGACATCTTTGGGGCACCAGATACCAAAGAGAAACACGCGATAAGATGGGAAATAAAAAGACCCCTCTGGGGCACAAAGATGGCTTCGGAAAAGGTTCTGACAGAACAAGAGGCATCGTCACAGCAATTCAAGAAGTCCCGAAGGGGCCAGAGAGACCAAAGTACTCTTGGGGACACAACGAGCTCAAAAGGGAGTTGAACAAAGTACAGATGTCCTCAGGGGACCGAATGGAGGCGCACCAAATGGATGAGAGGACAGAAAGAACACCTGGAGTAACACGTGCGGACTCAGGAAGCATTCTGAGTGGAAAAGAGGGTGCAAAGCACCCTCCCGAGCTAGAACAGGGCACTAGAGCATAGGGGATGTCTCGCGAGAAGTCAGCAAAGGGAGCGGAGGAGTCCCGAGGGGGCCTGAGAGACCAAAGAAGCCTCAGAGGTAACAATGAGGAACTCCGAAGGAGATTTCAACAAAGTATGGATGTTGTCAGGGGGCCAGGGGCTGAACAAAGGCATCCTAAATGGCAAAGAGTAAGATAAGAGCACTCTGAAGAGCGCACAAAAATAAAACTGAAAGGGAGCTGAAATTGCAAACGTCCATCGATTACTCCTACTCTAAAGGTGCCAGCCCTGAAAGCTCTTGCTGGTCCTCATCTCCCACTGGTAACCTCTCAAACGAACCACAAACACTTGGGCTCTCAACTTGTTTAGACACTCAGACGTCCAGACGTATCATCGCTTCCTCTCGCTAATTCACTTCAGAGCTCAACACTGAAATTCCAAACATCCAGCAATTCCACCTACACTGAAGATGCCAGCCCTGAAAACTGTTGCTGGTCCCCATCTCCCACTGGTAACCTCTAAAACGAACCACAAACACTTGGACTCTGTACTTGTTTAGATACTCCAAGATCCAGACAAATGATCACTTCCCCTCGCTAATTCACATCAGAGCTCAAAAACAAAATTGCGAACGACCAGCGATTACTCCTACTCTAAAGGTGCCAGCCCTGAAAGCTCTTGCTGGTCCTCATCTCCCACTGGTAACCTCTAAAAGGAACCACTACCGCTTGGACTCTGAACGTGCTTAGACACTCAAATGTCCATACGTATGATCGCTTCCTCTCGCTAATTCAAGTCAGAGATCAACACCGAAATCGCAAACATCCAGGGATTGCTCCTACACTCAAGGTGCCAGCCCTGAAAGCTCTTGCTGGTCCTCATCTCCCACTGGTAACCTCTCAAACGAACCACAAACACTTGGGCTCTGAACTTGTTTAGACACTCAAAGGTCCAGACGTAGGATCGCTTCCTCTCGCTAATTCACGTCAGTGCTCAACACCGAAATTCCCAACGTCCACCGATTGCTCCTACACTGAAGGAACCAGCCCTCAAAGATGTTGCTGGTCCTCATCTCCCGCTGGTAAACTCTAAAACGAACCACAAACACTTGGGCTCTGAACTTGTTTAGACACTCAAAGGTCCAGACGTATCATCGCTTCCTCTCGCTAATTCACGTCAGAGCCCAACACCGAAATTGCGAACGTCCAACGACCACTCCTACACTACAGGCACCGGCCTGAAAGCTCTTGCTGGTCCTCATCTCCCACTGGTAACCTCTGAAAGGAACCTCCAGCATTTGGGCTCTGAACTTTTTTAGACGCTCAAAGGTCCAGACGTATGATCGCTTCCTCTCGCTAATTCACATCAGAGCTCAACACTGAACTTGAGAACGTCCATCGATTGCTCCTGCACTGAAGGTGCCAGCCCTGAAAGCTCTTGCTGGTCCTCATCTCCCACTGGTAACCTCTAAAACGAACCACAGACACTTGGGCTCTCAAGTTGTTTAGACTACTAAAACTTCAAACGTACACAGACTCCCCTGCTCAATCTGGCCAGAGCTCAACACCGATATTGCGAACATCCAGCAATTGGTCCTACACTAAAGGTGCCAGCCCTGACCTCTCTTGCTCGTACCATTTGTTTCCTGCCTATAGCATATGATTCCCTTTCTGTTAGAGAAATAAAATCTCAGAACACAAAGTCTCCCACAATTCCAATACATAAGTCATCTGAACACATGAAAAAATGGGTTATACAAAAGTAATTGAAATACTGAAAGGATCTAATATGGACTTTTAAATGATAAGTGCACAACACCGAATAGCACTTTATAAAAGATTTAGAGATGCCATATTCTATTATGCATATTTCTGTGAGTGTTCCCTTCCTCTGAGGATGAATGCAGCACGACCAAAAAGTCCTCTTTGGTTCTGCAATCAAATATCTGATGTGTGCCTCTAAAGTTCATTCAAAGAAAGGTCCTTACATATTGTAAGTTACAAACCACTGGGAAAATGTACTGTAGAAAATATTCAAAGATTTCTAGTCCTTTTTCGACACAAATCCCAACCTTGGGGCCTCACTAAAGTAACACCGAACCTTAGCTAATAAAATACTCTGAGCCTAAGGAAGGCTTAGCATTAAGATACACTATTTCTGGTCAGCTGGGAGCAAATGAAGGAAAGAGTTTGGAAAGCCGTGTAAATCAGGAGGTAGTGGGGGGTCCGATTTTCCAACAGTGAAAGCTGGCACAGCTCCACTGAACACTGTAATCAATTTTCAGCAGTTTAGGATTACAATCTCTTTTTTTTTAAACCAGTGAACCTAACAACAAGATTTCCGCTCTCTAATGTCGTTACAGAAAAGCTTATTTCCTTTAATAATAATAAAAAAGCCATTAGTTTCTTTTTTTTCACTGCAATTTAGATTAAGAAGATTGTCTAATCCACTATTAAAAACTTTAACAAAGGAAATGCCGTTGCAAATAAAAGCTTCTCTCTACTACTTGGAGAACGGTCTAGCTACACTGACAGCAAATGATGAAGCAATAAGTGGTGTTCAAAGAGATTCCTTATAGCGACATTTCAGGTCTTTCTCCCTGCAGGGTGGCTACAACACATCTGTAGAAGTTGAAAATTGTCTCCAAAATCATTCAGTTACTCACCACGCAGGCTGTCTCTTGTCATTAAGAGTACATCAGTGTTCCCATCCTAAATCCTTAGAATCAAAGCTCTACAGTCCAACAGCTTAATAAAAAACAAAAAAGCCTTGCCCAAGACTAGAGCATGACATCCAAGGTATTAGCCTAAAAACTGAAAGTTGCCTATACCA